>NW_023615146.1:0-46150 GCF_013339695.2 Rhipicephalus sanguineus | reverse complement strand
GGAAACCGTATCAAAAAGGAACAATACAAAAAGTGTTGAACGAGATCTGATTCAATATCGCAGTGTGAGTAGAAAATAATGTCCAGAATACATGTTCACAACTTTACTAAGTTGCAAATATGACACAACACAGCAAGAATTGCATATCAATGTCTGTATGAGTAACTCAAGGGACGAATTGCAACTCATTATTACTAAATTGGACAAGGAAAGCGGAACGGTAGGTCTGAAAATTTCCTAACAAATATTGATCATTTTTTGGCAGCGTTCTAACAAGTTTCGAACCCTCATCGTGCACAGGTGACGAAAAGGCGGTGTTGTTTCGTTGCGTTGATCTTGTTCGCCGTGCAGTGCTTGTCAGTGCACCAGTATATTTGATGCGAGATCTGCTGGTTTTAATGAGCGGGCATAGTGTTTTTCAAAGAGGCTGATTGCCGAGGGCACCAAAATGAGAATGCGAAGTGACTCGGCAGCCTCATTGTAATGTTTGCATTCCCTTCCTTGTTTGTTCGCACAAGATGGCATGTGGGCCCAAAAAGCATGGCCTTTGAGATACGCAACTTCACGACATACTTTATTGCAACAGCAATTGTATGGACACTCTCGGCGGATTTTTGCTGTCGTCGTCACCATCATGTCCCGGATATGTATATATATATAAGAAAGGCACAAAGAAAAATAAAGCAGAAGCGAAAAGTTCTGAAGTACCCGAGCGGGGATTCGAACCAGTGATCCCTCGTGCCCCAGCGCACTGCGTTGGACAACACAACCACACGGCATGTGTGGTTGAGTTGGCTCGCCAGTGAAATAATGGCGAGCCATTTATGTTCACCATTTACCGCTGGTGGTACACAGATCTCGGAGGAGCTTGAGAGTGTTTTCTACCACGCAACGCTCCTACATTTTCTTTCAATTTGAAAACTGCCCTTGAGATGCACACAACAAAGTGGCCCCTTTCTGTACCCACTCGTGATGTGGAAGGAAAAAAAAAAAGAAAGAACACTGGGCACACTTTGCGTCAGACGCCCCCGTGTGGCAGGAGACACAGAGGAGTCGCTCCACGTGCCGCAGTTTAACAGAAAAAATCACACCATCTCCCGCAAAGGGGACCATGAGGCGATGTGAAGCAGTGTTTCGGCATGTAGAGCCCGCGTTTCAGAGGTGGAGTGGTGAGGGGGAAAGGGGAGAGGGGAAATAGAGGGGAAGTGTAGAGGGTGAGGGGAAAGGGAGAGGGGAGAGGAGAGGTGATGTGGAGAGGGGGAAGGGGAGAGGAGGGGTGGAGAGGGGACGTGGGGAGAGGAGGATGGGAAAGGGAAATAAGAGGGGAAAGGGAAGGGGAGATGTGATGTGGAGAGGGAAAGGGGAGAGAGGGAGTGGAGAGGAAAAGTGGAGAAGGTTTGCACATGCGCAGTAAGGGTGGTCACGCCGCACACCACCACCACCACCATCACCGGATTGAACTCCGCTATAAGATGCTTCACATCTAAAAGAAATATCTAAGAGCGTCTGATTCTCCATTGTCGACACGCAATCTTGGCCAATCTTCCAGAGTGGGTATGCGCCATAATTTTGAGGAAAAAAACAAACAAACATTGTCGACACTTGCAGCACGTTGCTGAAGCACAAAGACGTAACAACTGTGACAGTTTTTAGTTCACGCCTGTACTGTGTATAGCTGTGCGTTCATTTCGGACGTCCTTCACTGTGCTTCAGCGGTGCACTGCAAGTATCGAGCTGCTTGTCATTCTTCGTGTGACATTGAAATTTCTTGCTATCGCATTAATTACTTCGCCCTTGCGGCGAAACTGTGACTTTTTTATGTTTTAGGTTTTATCACACGCATCTCAGAGGCTACGCTTTTTTTCGCATTTCTCGCCAGCAGCTGCCTTCTACAAAGCAGCTGCCTTCTAGAAGAAGCTGCCTTCTACAGCTGCTTTGTAGAAGCAGCTGCCTTCTACAAAGCAACAAGTGCCATCGCTATTGCCAACATGTCGACAGCGGAGAAATGTTTTTTTGGTGCAGCGTCGTCTCTTGCGGCATGTGGACTTGTGTACTTCTCATAATGTATGGAATTGCACAGCGCGGAATACAGGACGGAACAAAGACGAAACGTTATGAATCAAGACCAACTAGCCCAACTGTCCATTTTGTTGTGTACTTCTCGCTTTGCTCTGGATAAATCATCATTCGGGAGTCAAACTAAACATTTTCCCGCTCGTAGCGATAAAATTGATGACCGGTGCTTAGAGCGACGTCAAGTAAAGCACCGTCGTGCAATGTTGCCTTGCGGGCCTTGGTGCCAGGTGACGACTTTGGGTGCGTCATGACTACTGACTACGGCGCACGGTGCGTCAGTGAATTTTGCGACTTATTAGCGTTTCCGGGCGCCATATCGGACAGGAGCACAGTGAGCGACTTCATCGGTGCAGATAACGACGTAGCTGTTTCTGACTGCATAGATGCCGAGATCATAGCTGACGTTGCAGGTGCTGTGGGAATGGACCCGTGCGGTTTGAAGATGCCAATGCCGCCGGTGCCACCGCCAAACCCCTTATCGCGCTACAGAGCTTGCATCGGCGTTCCGCGTTGATGACCACTGTTGTGGCCGAAAGTGCTGAATTTGCTTAAAGGGACCAACAACTGCCCAGAACATGAAATGAGATGACTGCACCGATGGAAAGATTGTCCGTCGCATTGACTCAAACCAAGCCTGTTTATCTCGTGAGAGGTGTATTTAAATTTTTATTTCTTCATTGAAAGTCGCGAAAAATGACCTTTGGCGCCTCTGGCGGCATAATCATAAACAGTCCGATGAAGCCGGTCACGTGACCATTGATTGGTGTATGCGTTCGATGACTTTTCTGTTAGTATTGAAATATTGTTCACTTCTTTATAATAAAAGATATTACTCCATAAAAATGTACATATAGGCCTGCATTAGCTGTATGCAACAAAGTGGCGCTGCCTTCGCTTGGCGTAATGATCCCATGCCGGGACAAGCCATCCATGACACAGGCGCAGGTAACCTTGGGCTCAGGCGCACACAACGCTGTACAAATACCGAGAAGGTGTATAAAGCCACATCATCTCATTGTAACAGCTTGCTCTTTTCAAAAATGGTTGGAAAGCTCAAAATAAAGGTGGTGAAGCATAGCTACAGTAACTCCTGCGAAAGCAGAACAACGACAGCTTTCACAAGGGCTAGCGGCATCGCGATCAATTCTCAACGTTGCTGGAGCAAGCCTTCATGCTGTTTGGAGGCTTTCAGATCGAAAAATACTGCTGATAAAATAACTACGTGCTTTTGGGATAAACCACTGCAGCTACAAACGCTACGAAGGGTAAGCTTCCTGTCGCGCCGTAAAAAACTGGGTCGAGAAAAATCAGTTGGAAAGCTTCAATGATATTGAAGATGACTTGATGAACTTCACGGCACGCGAGAAACAATACAATTTAACAGACTATTTTCATGTGACTAGTAACTAGCAAAAGAAGAAGTTGCTGCCTTTTCTTTAGCATATGTGAGCGAATCGTCACGTTCGCACTTTTTACGATTTCCGAAAACCCTGTTGAGGCATGCAGTGCTTTAATTAAAGCCTTAAGTACGCATATTTTGTATTTCGAATGATCGATACATCGAACTATTTCGCAGTCCCCTTTGAGTTCAATATATCTGAGATCAACTTTATTGCGCGTTGTGGAAGTTGTGATCTGCTCTTTTCCAGTCCACTTTCGCTCATGTTGGAATGACAAAGGACATGCCTTCTCCGAAATTAATCAGTAGGTTTGTGCGAAAAGTAAATTTTAAATTCGAAGCGAATTTGAAGCGAATAGTGATTTGGTCGAATAATTTCGAATCGAATATATCACATATAAAGAAAAATGAGTGCATTTGTCATGACCCAACTAACCTGCACAATATTTTTTTTAAATTGAAACAAGGCATGTGGAAATGTCATTCTTTTTGGTTCAAACGAAAGTGGAAGCAACTTTGAATAGTAGCAGGGTTTGGCTTTTGATAGAATGCAAGCAATAATCTGTAAAATATGTTACGTTTCAAAACTTCACTATGATTAGGGCATCTAAGCCGGTATAACGAGCTTTTAAACTTAAAAAAAAAAATGAAGGATCGATGTGCGGGTAATTTGTTCAATTTTGAAGTGGGGCTTCGCAGTGCGGGTTTCCCCTGGAGAGGGGTTTTCACGGCATAGCACAACTGCGCTGCTGTGAAACCACCTTTACAGGTGGTTACATACGGTTTACATATGTCTATTCGTTCATTTCGAATACTTTGAAATTTGTAATAATTTAAATTCGTTTGGAAGCGAATTCGAAGACTGTTATATTCGTTCGAATATTCAAACTGCTCGAATATTCACACAAGCCTACCAAGAAGGACTCACCGGCAGGCAGGAGTGTGTCTTGGAGGAGACGTCGCAGCAGCGCACGAGCAGGGACACCAGCTGGTACAGCTTGCTCAGGTCGGCGTATTGGTACTTGATCGGCGGGCCTGGCCCCTCATCCAGTGCCACCAGCATCAGTGTGCCCAGCACATTCAGCCGAAGCAGCTGCAACCTCTGCACAAGTCCTCGGTTTGCAATCCACACATATCACACTTCCAAACTGAGGCTGCTTCACGTAGTAGAATGCCCCAGCATTTTAGCACTTTCCTGTCCGCGGGAAAATAGGTCAATTTTGGGTACTATAGTAAACGATTTTTATACTGCCACAGAATATTATTGGTACTATAATATATGACATCAATATGGAGAACAAGGAATGCGCTTTCAAATGGTATGTAATTTAAGCAAACATTTCTTAAGAATTTTAAGGAAAAAAACTTTAATAGCAACATTTTTGACAAAAACAAAAACACTGTAAAAACATCAATGCTGCTTTGCACCAGTCGAACACAAAGAAAATTTTGAAATATACATTTTAACCAGAAATTCCATATCCAATATCCCTGCAAATCTCAGCATCTTATCTCTAGTTGTTGCTTAGATACAAAAGAAAACGGTAGCCCAAGTGGCTAGTGTGCCAGCGCGCAATGCAGTTACGTGATGCGGTGAAGCACAAGTTTGTACAGCGTGTTTTGCAGAATATACATTCGTTTTCTGTGTTACTTTGTTCAAGAGTATGTATGCATTCATGCACATTTATTAGTTGTGCTGCACATCTCGGCGATAATTCCTCAGGTAAAGAAGAGCATGAAGAAATCGACGACTCCAACGAAACGCCACGCGGCACTACGGAGCGCAATGTCGAGGTCCACTCCAGGTATTTTTCTCGCGCTAAACTCCACTCGTTCAGTAGTCACCGGCAAGCGGTCCCCCCAAACGATGCTGACAACCCCGCAGATAAGAACTGTGACCTTTAGAACACGGCGGATATCTTCTGAACGGAGCACGGCAGCGACGACTTGGTTCGGAGATCAAAACGAAAGTTACCGCGGATACCTATTGACATTCCGCAGCTGTTTGACACACTTTCGTTATCTGTGCTGAAGGCCGATGAGTCATAATCATCTTCCGAGTCTCCACTGCTGCATACATATAAAATATTCTGACTCAGACTCACCGGAATCCACTGAAATTTGCCTTTTCCAAGAGGCAGGGGCACGCGATGTCGACGCCATGTTTGAAGCTACGAGCGCTCGGTCTTCTCAACTTAAGTGGCACTTCAAAGCTCTCTCCGCGGCGGAAAAATTAAACAAATAAGGGAAACCGGAAAAATTGCTCCCGTTTTATACGATGGATGATGTCAGCTGTCCGCAAGCGCTTCTAGCATGGCAAAATTTGAAGTTGAAAACTGTCGTTAGCGGGCTATCGATGGGTATAGGCACGGACAGGAACGTGTTAACAGGTAAAATGCACTGCAGATGATAATGAAACCAGTTCAAAAGAGAAAGTGGAAGTGCCACACACTTGTTCGTGTAATGGGACACCTCAAAATCTTGTATATAATATTGTTGTCTTGGACTTGTACTGGCTACCTTCCCTGTTAATGCAACTGGCAATGCGACTTGATCATTGGAACTATGACTAGAAATAGCGGATGTAAAATTAATACCCATTCAAATGGGACGAAGGGCTTCCCAACAATGCACAACTTGCACAATGCTCAGCCAAATTAGTACCTCCACCCTTACCAGCCCATGACTGCTCCCCTGCCCGGTCATTAATACAATGACCCGTCTGGCCTATATACGCCTTGCCGCAGGTCAACAAGATTTCATAGATAACCCCCGTACAACAGTTAACAAACTTTCTCCTGTGTTTCTTTTTGGCAACCACTTACCGTATTTATTCGAATATAGGTCGACCTTTTTTTCCCAAAAATGTTGCCCATAATCAGCTATCGACCTATATTCGTGACCAAAGAATCTCGACCTATATTCGCGATCAAAGCGACCAAAAGCACCGCACCTATGCCATTCACTGCCGCGCCTGCTGTTCTTCAAGCAGTTCCTGCTACATACGCACATTATATACCATAAAATCTGGTATAAAAACCGTACCCGTTCGCCTTTTCCGACTAAGTAACTAAGAAAAAAAAAGTTATTTGTGCAATAGCTGCACACCGCCTTTTCAAAGCCCCCGCAAAATGCAGCCGCTCCGCCATGTTTGCGCTGGAACCCGTGATTTCCCTAGGTAGGCCGTGAAGTCCCTAGCCCCCTAGCCGTGCTGCCTGCCGACGTGCAGCCGCACTGGCACTGGCCTAAGGCCTCACTCTTTGTTTGTTGTTTGATCTGACGTGACGGTTCGCATTTGCAAATGCGCGGTTGCGACGGTGTCACGTCGGTAGCGCTACACAGCTGACTTCAAGCGTCAAGTGATACTTTTTGCCGAGAATTCCAGCAATTGTGCCGCTCAGCGCGAGTTCGACGTAAAAGTTGATTAGGGGTTGGCGGAAGCAGCGGGACCGACTGTTCGCGTGCAATGGATGGCGTCGTGCTTTTCGCGGCCCAGCAACTGGCAGGCATGACGCTCTTGAAAAAGAACTGAGGCTCCGGGCGTCAAGGAGGCCCTGCAGAAGGCCAACAGACCTGGTCGTCATACCGCTAGGTATGACGTCCCGGCTACATTAAGGACCGGGTGGCGAAGAGTTACAAAGAGTGGCTTGAAGGAGGATGCTGCAATGACACCGACGGGACGCCGCGAGAAGGGCTTCCCTCAATGAAGTTGCGACGTGGGTGAAGGACGCGCGGAAAGACTTGCCAGCGGAAATTATCGTGACTGGCTTTAAAAAGTGCTGCATTTCCAACGCAATCGATGGCAGCGAAGTCGACGTCATTTGGGATGCCGAGGATGCCTGCGAAGAATCCGACAACCTTCCTTGCACATCTGACGAACATGACACTCCCGGCAGCGACTAGGGCGCTAAGTTAATTGTAAATAAGGTGTGCTATGTTTCAATTTTCCTGTTTCTAAAAAAAAAAAAACATGGGTCGACCTATTTTCGAATATTTTTTTTTATTTCTGGTAGAGTGCTATAAGTAGGGGTCGACCTATATTCGTGCCCGACCTATTTTCGAATAAATACGGTATCTTCCCATCCCGAGAAACACGTGAGCACAACTGAGCAAGCTTCTTCGGAGCGGAAAACACTAAGGGCACCTTACGACGGTACGCCACCTTTTTCACACGGTGCGCAACCTTATGTACGTACGGCAACACAAAAGGCTTGACCGTGCTCTTTTCTGGGGTGCTTACATTTCCAAACATAGACTGCTTGGTTGTGCTTGACCAACGTTACTAGATCAGCTTGACATCGGGGCACGCTTATGGCATTCGCTTTAACGCAGTGGTGTGATGCTTAATAATAACGGTTGTTTAGTAAGTAAGTCTCCGAGTATGAAAGCAACTAAATACAAAATATCAGTTATAGAGAACCACTGCATGCCAATCTAAAGCGCAAATTGCAAATAAGTGCTTATTGCGGAAATAGATTATCGTTCAGCTGCTCAGAAGGCGCTGCTGCCCCTGCGTGCAGCTTGCGACAGTAGGTGCGCTTTAAATGCACTTAATTTAATGTAGGTGCATTACAATATCCTTGTAACTGCGGCGTCTGCATGTGTAACTTTCATATGCTACGGGAACGGCAGCCGCGAGCCCACCGACGATAGAAGGGAATGATGGACGTGGGCACGCTCGCGCTCAGTGGCCATTGACAGCGAGTCGCGGCCAAGTCTTAGAATGATAAAGACCTGTTGCTCAGTGTCTCGTCCTCATCTCTGAGGGGTTCTGCACAACGGTTGGCCCAGAGCCCTACAATACAAACACAGGCAGTCATAGAACAGCTCAGAACACACTGCTGCCACTGGACACGTGCAGCTCGCGGCAGAAATTACTAAAATTGCCCCACAGCATACGCCCATGGAGTGCACATACATTCAGCCAACTGAAGATACTTTTGTCATGCTGGTATCCACCAATTGCAGGCGAGCGAAGCATTGTCGATATGTGGAGAAGCAATCAAGAGGGCACACTTTTATCATTTTTATAACGGCACAACACGACAAGAATTCGGAGCCAACGGTGATCACTTCGGCTTGCATGACGCCCCACAAATTATGTAGTGTCCTTACGTCAGCTTAAACACAGGCCGATAATTGTTTTTTGAAGACGACTGGAAGCAAAAGTACTCTCACTTAGTTGACAGTGGAATTCAGGTTGCATTATTTCGACCTTACCGCTGAATCCATCCTCGGGATATCTTTGACATGAAGTGTGTTATCCAAAGGTTAAATGATCGTGTGCATTCTCTGTCAAAAGAATAATACAGTAGACTCCCGTTAAGACGAACTCGAAGGGACCACGGCCATCTGTTCGTCTTATCAGAAGTGCCCCCAAAAAGAGACATGCTAATATGCCAAGTGCATCCAAATATGTTACTTGAAACACTGAATGCAGTAGACTTACAATGTGGGGCAAAAAGACAAGAAAAAGCATTTATTTGGCTCATCTAGATAAAGACTATGCCTTCAAGCAGAGTATTTACACGGATCATACGAGCACCCAATTTCGCGGGTTCAAAAATAAAAATGCTCGTGAAGATATTTGCTACCACAATTTAATGATAAAACTGTAACACGCTCCTATGTTGACGATTAGCAAAAAAATTAAGAGACAAGCACAATTTTCCTTCAAAGAATGTAAAATTTATTGTCCTGGCAGTTCGTTTTCTTCTGTGAGCCTGTTTTGCTGGCTCGAAGATCACTTCTGGATATGCCTCTGTCGCGTGCTGTTGCCTTGACAAAGTCATTATACGCTGAGTTGCTTAAGAAAGTCTGCAAGGATTTCTTCGAGGTCCGGATATTTTCCCGCTTTCGGCCCGTAGTAACTTTTCCTGATCGACGTGCAGCTGAAGATATCCCATTGGGCTACTCACGGTCACAAGCCTTGCCACGAAAAAGACACGACGCAGCTCTATTCACTGTGAAAAATAGCCTTCCTTTGTCGTGCGCTTCCGTAATCAAAATGGCTCATCGCAATTGGCACTTCATTGGGAACAGATAGAACGCGTACAGGTCCTACGCGAACCAACCCGAATTGGCCACAAAATACATGTGCTCGGCCGCCATTGTGTGATGGCAATGACAATGCACCTGACCCCTCTGACAGCAGTGCATCGCAATCGTGGTTTCGGTTTTGTACTCGATTGTAATGCACAGACCATTTTTGCTCCTGTTGTTGCTTTCTTTTTGTGTTGTTCTGTTCTCCTTTGTACTCCAGCTGGGAAGCGAAGAACGGGGGGGGGGGGGGGGGGGATACAAAAGGACGCAATAGCTTGGGGGTCCAAGTTGTAAATCCCCCACACGTTTTGTTGCTTTCTTTGCTGATAAGCCCACACCTCCCCCACCCACAGGCTGGGGGTGAGAGGGGTACCGGCGTTATCCGCTGACCGGTCTTCTTCGTTTATCTCGCGCCCTCCGCGTCGTGATTTGCTTCGCGTCTTTGCTCCAGGAAGTGCTTTTTTTCATCTTTTTGCTTTTGCTCGGTCGCCTGAATGCCCCACCAAGACTGCAGTGTTCGTTTCGCAGAATCGCTAGCGTTGTCGATCATCGCGAAAGTTCGTCTTAACAGAAGAGTACAGTTGGGTGGTTCGTCTTAAGCGAATTTTTTTTGCATTGAGTCTATGGGAAACCAAACAAATGGTCCCGTGTTGTTCGGTATAAGCGAGAATTCGTCTTAACCTAGTTCGTCTTAACGGGAGTTCACTGTAGTGTTAAAACCCTCAGCTATAATCCAACCCTCACGGTTCACGAGAGCCGCTTTCCGGCCTGTTAATTAGGAACCTGCTTGCAACTCGACCTGTGAGCGCACTGATCAAGTTGGCACGAGATTCATGGCATTAGAACTCAATGCCACACACTAGTTTTGTAAGATTTGAGGCCAGTTATAACATTCAAAACTCATTGAAACAAGCGAGGCACAAGGGGCTGTGATACCGAAAAGGCAGTGTGGCCAAATTTAGGTTACGCTTGAAGGTGGACGGAAGCGCTGAGTTCAGCAGACAACAGTTGGCCTCTACCGGAAGAGAGTCATCTTTTTGAAAACTCGCAACAAAGTTTGTCATATTTCAGCCTGTTTATTTAACTATAACAACTATTACACCCAGTGTCAATGAGAGCAAGTGCATCTGATCCAAACACCGCTCTTGATTTATGTCGGCTATTGGCCAATAAGGATGCTATGTCTGTTGCGACACGGAGAAACAAATACGCGACGTCGAATGACAGGTGCCAACCCACTGACGAGAGTGAGATCCGGCCTCTGTTTGAAGAGAGGGCGCCTGAGCAAACAGCAACTTCGCACTCCGCTTGTAGCCTTTACGCGGCACGCACGACTGCAATATTGGCCTCGAGGAGTTACGGAGTCGCCCTCTATCGGACGCGCCTCGATTGCGTGCTAGGCAGGATACCGCCGGCGCGCTCCCCATAGGTTTTGCTGTCGGTGCTCTCCAAAAACACCTCGCGGAAGCCCTCCAGGGCATTTCTGTAAGTACTTTCGAAATGAACTGTGTTCTTTACTGTCAAAATAATCATTTTCGACGAACTGAAAGCACAAGATAGTCTACAGTTGCTGTCTCTTTGCAGAAAACCGAGCACCCGCTTCACGCTGTCACCGCGTTGCAGACCCCTGAACCGGCCTCTTGCGTGAAAGGTAGTCACTCGCTGAGTGCAAACTAAGTGAAATATCTCGTTAGAGTAGACTGCCTGTGTAACCAAACGGAGCATAACAGAAAGGAGCCTCAAGCCAGCGATCGCACGGGTTCGCGACGACTGACGGTGCCTCTGCATGTATGAGCGTCTGCATATGTTCGTACTGATGGTTTCGCTTTTGCTACGAGCGCGTTTTGGCACCGCGCTGTGAACTTTAGGCCGCAAAATATGAGAATTTGTGAGTAAACAAACAACTACTGTTGCGCGGACGCTATCAGAGCAGTTCAAAAACAATTTCCTTACAACTGCGGCTTCGGTGCGCATGGCAACTTTGTGATCTAGCCGTCCTGACGATTCAGTGTTTTTTTTTCTTTTTCGGTCTAAATTCGGGAACGTTTCAATGTCATTTGACAAGTTGTCTCGCACTGCGTATTGATCGGTCTTCTCAGCGGGCAAATGCCGCTGCTTCTGTTTGTTTATTCAGTGCATTCGTTTCGTTTGGTGCTCACACAAAACGTGAGCAAATGCGACGTCTTTTTTTAACGCTCCTTAATTATCGTTCCGTTTGCATTCCAGTGAACTTGCCGCTCTCTGTCATCAACAAATTCATAGACCAAAGCTTCACCACTTCGAGATTGCTGGTGGAAGGAGAACCAGTCTACGAGATCGCTAGCATGTAGTAGCATGCGAC
Source organism: Rhipicephalus sanguineus (assembly GCF_013339695.2). Classification (NCBI taxonomy): domain Eukaryota; kingdom Metazoa; phylum Arthropoda; class Arachnida; order Ixodida; family Ixodidae; genus Rhipicephalus; species Rhipicephalus sanguineus. The sequence continues at coordinate 34,292 of NW_023615146.1, read as the reverse complement.
GCCTAGGAAAAGTAAGAAAATACAGTAACGTTTGCCGGACTTGTTCTGCAAACGTCGGCTGTGAACTAGGACCCACATGAACTTGAAATAGCGATGAATAAAATAGAAGGTATTGCAGCAACCAGCAGCCGCAAAACAGGATAGTAATTATTTGGCGTGTACCCCAGCAATTTTGGCAGCAGTGTCGTGTCTAACGCCAACAAGGTGGCATCTTTCCCACGTAAATAAATGAGGCTCCAAGAAAATACATGCATGGGTTGGCCGGTGGGCCGATCAAGGAGGCAATGCAAAATTTATGTAGCTTATTAAGCAATGCATGCCTCATAAAATGGGAAGGTTGCCCGTCGGCGTCCCGCGTCGGCGGCGCCAACATGAGTGATGCAAGAAATAATCGTCACGTGATGGTGCCACCGTCATCATGACGTCACAGATCGCCAAAATATGTAGCGTCATTATGACGCCATATAATGTGACGTCACATGATGACGTATTCACACGTCATGGTCGCTTTGTATTGCCTCCGTGATCGGTCACGGAGGCCGTGCAAAACCGCGTTAGGTGCAGAACGCTTTTGGAGGGGGGCGCGGGAGAATACATCGACTGAGAAGAAGAAGATGGCTTTCGCCTTCTAGTCATCTTTAACGAATGCATAAGGGACCCTGTGCGTTTTTTTTAATTCAATGTATCTAAACAATGACTTGCGCATCTGCAGCCGATTTTGTGGACGCTGAGCACGGGGCCGACGATCAAGAGGTCGCATTGGAGGGTTCTGAGATGGCATCGCACGTGGTAAAAGGTAGCGCTTTTACCATCCTGTGGCAGATAAGCATCATTTGCCGGCGGGAAGCGCGCGCGAGCCATCGTCTCAGTGCGCGCTGTCTGCTACTCACCGAACATCGCAGGGCCGACGCAGTAACAAAGTCTTCGTCGCGGAAGTGCTTTTTGCACACAAGACTCGTAACGGATGGCTACTTGCCGGTTCTTAGCTTTACAACCCATGCTTCACGCTGTTTCTTGTCCCGCGGTTACCAGTGCAGGCTGAAACTAGGCTCCTAGTGCGTAAGCGCGGCACTGCGGCACCGAGCGGTAGAGCCCCATGTTCGTCGCCTTCGGAGGCAGCCACTCTATTACAATGGTTTCAATTAAGTAGAAAATGAGAGAAAACTTCCGAATTTGAGCAGACCGCAGCGCATGTGGGACTTGAAACTCGTTTTCAAAGCACGCGGCAGTGCGCCACAAGCAGCCGACGCGGCCGCTGAGACCACGTGATCCTGCCAAGCACGTCATGCCGACGGTGGCGCCGGCGTTTCCAGTGGTGGGCCTCGAGGCCAATATGGCTGAGCAGTTCATAGCCGCGTCAGCTTTCCGTAGGATGTGTTTTTTCAACAAGCCCAAGGGGTGCTTCATGACCCTATAAGCCGTAGTGGTTCATCCTACACCTACCGGTTAGTGTGCACACTGCGTACCACGATAACTTTCTGAGCCATAAAAGTTTACTGTGCCACGGAATGTGCCGACGCCAGAATGTTTTCCGTCTTTTAGAGAAGTGCGCAAATCAGTCGATAAATGATTCCCACTTCCGCGTGATTGCGGCGATGTCTTTGCGGGCAAGCATAGGGAAAGAACGAATGCGAGGTGGCGGCAACCGACGAACACGCCAGTATAAATTATCGCTGAGAACGTTATCGCAATAAGTATCTTCAGCTATGTTTTCAGGCACACGTGTCTTGTAGCGCCACTTTAAGCCTACTGCACGCTTTTGGCTGCCGATCGCTGCTGCTCGATGTGCGGGACCAAATTCAAGCGTGCACCGCTTTGTAGAAATGAAAGCGGCTCGCTGTTGCGGAGTTGAGCGGTGCGAGTCGTGCACCTAGAAACCTGGCTGCATTGACGCTATGACGATAAACGCATGCGCACAGCACAGCAAGCGTAGTGTTGTTGTAACCATACGGCATGCTTTTATTAGGCGACAACCCAAACGCACCTCCGTCCACTGCCAGGATTGCTAGAGCATCGAGGAGTGCGCATCGCTTGCAGAAAGATAACGTTGTGGCGTGGTTGCGGCGCTGCTATTGATATCGAATTGGATTGTGTCGGCTGTCACGACGGCTGCGGCACTAGTGGCGCCATTATGCCAAAGCAAGGTGTGGGAGTGGGCTAGTTGGTATTCCATAATGCTAAAACTTTAGTGCAAAACGAGCACAGCAGACAAAGGAACGACGAGGACAAGTGCTAAATTCCAACTATCGCTTTTATTAAAGCCACACACACATATATATACAGTAGAACCCCGCTGATACGTTTTTGAAGGGACCGTAGAAAATAAATGTAAGAGACGGGAAAAGCAAGAGCCGAAAAACAGGAAAAATGACAAAATATTTAGTGGTACAGAATTTTATTTCAATGCTTACGAGCCGCACGAAAATTGGCGCGCTCAGCCACGATCTAGTCGACAGATAGAAACTCGGAGCTGGGGACGGCCTCATCCACAGAAATGTAATCAACGTATGTGATTTTTTAAACACCAACAGCTGTAGGCATGAAAGAACTAAGCACACGCAATCACGACCAGTGCAGCGAGTCCGACCGCGAACCGCGCGCACAACCATGCGAGCTCCAACCAGCTCGAACTCCTCCACTCCTCCGACAAATAACGATGATGATGAGTCTACGCCAACACGATGGCAGAAGTGAATGCCAATCGCGAAGGCCTTGCTTTCACAAGCAATTACAGTAATACCTCATTAACACTTTCGTGACCGCACCTATTCCCATCGATAGTATGTTATCGATGACTTCAAGATCAAGTTTTGGCACTCTCTAAGCGGTTCTGGACAGCTAACGCAATACAAAGCATAAAATAACATGTTTTTATCAGTTTTGTTTGCGAGTTTCATTTTTCCACCGCGGGGAGATTTTTAAAGCTCGTTCGCAGTCGGGTAGGTGAGCGCTCGTTGTTTCAAACTTCGCGTCGAGGCCGCTCGCGGGTGCTCCACAGAAACGGCGAATTTAGACGGATTCCGATTAATATGAGCGGGAATCTCTGGATGATGGTAGCACCACAGACACGGAAGACGACTTCGATTCGCCAGGCTTTAGTGCGGACGGCGAAAGTGTGTCAAACCTCCCCGGAACATCAGCAGCTATCCGCTGGTAAGTTTCGTCTTCTCCTCGGGTCGTTTTATCGTCGATGTAAACGTATCCGGTGCGTTCTAAAAATAACAGCTCTTATCTGCAAGGTGTTAACTTCATTCGGGCGGGAGCATTTGGCGCCGGCAGCAGAAAGAGCGCAGTTCTCTTCGCGAAGACGGCGCGGAGCGGACTTTGACCCAACGCTCCGGTGTGCTGCGCGGCGGCATCTTCATGTTGTTTTTTACCGCAGAAGTCGTCAGAGAGATATGCAACCACACAGATACGTATGCGTGGATGCATACTTTCGAAAAGCCAACATACAGTGAGAGGGACGGATCCACGGAGGGAGGTTGCTGAAGAGAAGATGAGCAAGTTCGTCGCACTCCACGTGGACATGGTAATCGTTGAAGTCCCACGCTTGCATTGATTTCCAGGTCTTCGTCCACCGTCAGTGATGCCACGGAAAAGGTTCAAGGCTTCTTGAGTGTCTCTGATCTGAAGAAGATGACCGTTGCATCCCACGAGAATCTTCACCACGTGTCTTCTCTATTGCAACACATAAACTATTTTTCTACGCTATCTTTTAACCCTGTGGGAACCTTTCAGTGGATGAGAAAATGGTGAAATGTGAAGGTCGGTATGGTATTCGGTAGTATATGAGCGAGAAAGAGGTCAAATGAGGGTACAATTATGGATTTTAGCAGATTTGGAACAGGCTACACTGTTCATTTCAACAAATACACAGGAAAATTGAAAAATACCAGAACTGCAAACTGTTCTAAGAATGTTGAACAGAAAAAAATTGTTTTTTTTCCAAAACATGCGCAGCCAGCCTTTGTTTCACCGCGTCGAGAACCTGCATCGCGTGGTGGCATGATAGGCACTAGTGCCTATATTCTTGTATTTATGTAAATAATCTTTGTACTTACAGAGCTTATATTTCCACTATTATTTTACAAGGGCTTTGCGTTCAAAACGTATATTTCGATTTTTTTAAATGTGTAACCTTCGCAGAGTAGCATTGATGTTTTTATGAATCTTTCTTTCTTTTTGATGCATTTTTCTTTGTTTGATAATTTTTTTATTATATTCGAAATAAATTCGTTGTTTGAAATTAATGCTGTTGGAAAGACCAATTCTTCCTCTATCATTTGATACCCTACACTTTAGCATCAATTATCTTCTGTGGCAGGAAAAAAATATTTCCTGGACTAGCCAAAAACAACTGATTTTTCCACGGTCACGAAAGTGTTAACTCGAAGTCGTAAAAACCGGCGAAAATTTCGAGATAAGCGGATTTTCGAGATAAGCAGAGTTTCGGAAATCGCCGGAAAAAATTGAGCTCTTTCCAGAAAAATAACTACTACTTACCGGCTTTCAGCAGCAGCTTCTAATCTTTCTTCTCGTAAAGGTTTGAAAGAGAAAAAAAAGTAACATACAAGAGACGCTAACTGGCTGTGTTTCGCAGCACTGCCATTTTATTGAGCAGAGAAGAACTGCCGAATGCTGGTCTGCTTTGCGGTCGCACTTGGGCCAAGGAAGGCGTCCTCTAGCTGCTTGACGCATCGCATGAGTCGATCTTCCCCACCGCTGCACTAAACCTTATTTCGCAGCAAGCGCAGCAAATTCCTTGTTTCGGCAGATGATGGCACCTCTTGAGGTGGTTCGTCGTCGTCGCCATCGTCTCCGTCCTCCCCTCCATTTGTAGCCATTTCAACAATTTCGGCGTCCGTCATTTCTCCTGTCACCGGCACATCCTGCTCGCACAGCACGTACTCGTGAAAGGTCACGTCACCGTCGGTGGCACCATCGCCGGTGAGCTTCACCACATCTTGACAGAGTTCCTCACAGTCCGTAAAGTCATCTGTCTCCGCCTCTGGCAAACTGGCGGCACGTGTAAACCCCACGAAGCAGTTGCGCGAAGCAGTTGGCGATAGCTGCTGCGCGAACTTGCTGCCAAGCGCTGCTGAGGAGATGTACTGCTCCCAGCAGGTCAATTTCATAGCCCTTGCCGTTTTCGTACGACAATAAAATTCGATGCAGCAGGCTCTTTCGGTAGATTTTGCGGGCAACTTCAATCACACCTTGATCCATCGGCTGCAGCACAGAGGTCATATTTGCCGGCAGAAACTCTACTGTCACTACTTGCAAGTTGTCAATTTTGCGCATGGCCTGGGCAATTGTCCACAATGAATAGGACTTTCCTGTTTTTCTTGGCCATCTTGTTATCGACGGCGCGAACGTACTCTTCGAAAAGAGTTGCTGTCATCCACGCTGCTTTGTTGGCGCGATAGATAATGCCATTCGGCAGTCGTGCATTACGAAAGCACCTAGGCTTGAGAGCTTTGCCAATTATAAGTAATGGCAGCTTTTCTTCGCCCGTTGAATTTGCTCCGAAAAGGACCGTTACCCAGTCCTTCCTTTGTTTTCCTCCCGAGCACGCTGCACCTTTCGGTGTGAAGGTACGGCTCGGCAGCATCTTATAGAAGAGTGCTGCCTCGTCGAGGTTGAATATGTCTTTGTCGGCGTAACTCTCTTGCAACTCGGCGAGCTGGCTGCTACGCCAATTGTCTGCAGCGGCTGCGTTGACAGTGCCGCTCTCGCCGTGCACCGACTTCGACACAACACTGTTCCTTTTTTATGAAGCGGTCAAACCAGCCGCTACTGCAGTTGAAATCTGTGTGCCCCATTTGCAAGGCCAGAGCATCTGCCTTCTCCATCATCAATGCTGTGGTGACGGGAAGGTTGGCCGCTCTGGCATTTCGTAGCCACACCATCAACGCCGCTTCAACGTCCGGGAACTTGGAGCCTCGAACCCGCTTTCACTGGCTGGAGAAGCTCTGTTGGTATCCATCCAGCACCTTCTGCTTGTTTTTCACCACCGTCGAAAGTCTAGACAATGGGATGCCGAATTCCAGCGCAATGCTTGATTTTGTTCGGCCTCCTTTCTCCACCTCCTTAATTAGGGCAACCTTCCTTTCAAGCGTTAGCGACTTGCACTGCTTGAGTGACGCCATGCTCGCTGCACTCACGCTAAGTTGCCGCTCCTCACAGTCAGTGAAAAATCCGTACCGCGTGCGTTGCGCAGACTGAGCGGAAATCACAGCTCTTGGAGAGAAAAATCACGAGCACTGCACAAAGCGAACGAGACAAACTGAGCCAAGCGTGGGCTGAGGGCCTGCTCTGCGCATGTAATGGCGATGGTAATGGCGATGCCACATGACGCTCCGAAGGGTTGCTTGACAAAGTTGATATCGCTAGGCTCCGACTACACGTTCGCGGAAAGCATCAACCTTGTGGCAGGCGCCCGGCTAGAAAAAAAAAACAAAACGAGGGACTTCAGGCGCGGCAGCATTGCGCGAGTCTTGTAAAATGGTCCGGCGGCGGAATTTTTGTTCCACTCGCAGTCAAGATTTCGAGATATCCGCAATCTGACCCAAAATTACTTCGAGATAAAGGGCAAGAAATACATAGGACGTATAGGAAATGGTTCGGTGCTGCGGAAAATTTCGACTTAGCCGATTTTTCGAGATATGCGAGTTCGAGTTAACGAGTTATTACTGTATGTCATAGACGTCATGTTTGTGAAATACAAATCTCAAAGGCTATGCTTTTGTCAATAGTAAATGCCAATCTCGAAGGCCTTGCTTTCGCGAGCAATTACGTCATAGGCGCCATGTTTGCAGTACGAATCTTGAAGGCGATGCATTTGTTTGCATCAATTGAAAGATCCTGTTGCTTGCACCTCCCATGCGGCTAATTTTGCGGTCAAACCAGGCCAAGCTGCGTGAAAATGCACCAATGACCGCTCTCTTCGGTAGTCACTCGGTCGTCTCCGAGCGCACTTCGCGACGTATCATACGGGAACGGTCCGAGAGTTACGACATAACAGCGGGGTTCCCAATACACTGTATCCTATGGGAGCTATGCCGGGACCGGCGGAAAACGACGTAACAGCCGGGAAAACGGAGCAGTGAGGAATGTAACAGCGGGGTTCTACTGTACCTGTCACATGTGATTAGACCGTTATCAGTCAACGCAAAAGGGGAAACCTAAATAAAAAGCAGCAAAACTACGCAGGACCAAAACGTGCAGGTGAGTATAGGTAATCTAGTTCCTTTTTGGTTAGTGCGATGGATGGCTTGCTGATGCAGCTTCCATTAGCAATCGCTGGCACCTCAATGATGAGCCTGGTGCTATCCTTAGGGTGAGCTGCCAACACTGTTGTACTGTCAAATAAAGGCACGCATTTGCATTCCGCGTAATGAGCCGCCAAGAAACCATCACTTGTCCTCGTCGTTTTTTTTGTCCGCTGTGCTCGTTTTGCGCTAAAGATTTAGCCATTATGCCACTTCAACAAATAACACCGGTGCACTCCGGGGCGCCCAGGTGCTACGCTGATTGGAAGAAACAGAGCACCAGGGCACCCCGGTGTGATTTGAAGAAGATGCCATAACAAATGCAGCAGCGGAAGCGTACAAGATGGCGACCGTGACGTATTTCCGCTCACGAAGCGCACTGTCCGCGAAACATTAGTTTTGGTTGCAAAAACCATGTCGTGGCACAGCAGCGACGCAAATTAGGCAAAAAAGACCCTTTTGGAGAAGTATGGAGCAGTAATTTCCAGTTGGCGCAGATTGCCTCAATTTGCGCAGGTTTCTCAACACTGCTATTAACTGCAGCTTCGGCCATTTTATAACAGCAGCCTATTGCAAATTAAAAAAATTAAAAATGAACAGTTGTACTTTTTCATAGTTCAGCTTAGCTTCACAAATGAAATCACCTGGAATGCCTGTGGGTATTAACACTTTCGATGACAGGCTTCGATTGCTGCATCAAGTGCCCTGCACAGTGCAAGTAAAGCTATTTCTCACAGGCATCAACATGTTTCTTGTCAAATTACACCAAGAATATTGCTGGTGACATGAACAAAGCAGACACTGTACCTCTGTGACTCCATAGCAAGCATACATGTAGAAGAAACCGAAGTACTGGGCCAGGTGGCGGCCATGTTCGGACACCTCCTTGTTGACAAGCGACAGGACAGCCACAAGTAGGTGGTCCGATAGACTGGCAGCACTCAGGCTGGACACTCCACCTTGATCAACAGTGGCTGCACAAAAGACAGAATTTAGTGCAAACATACCCCACATGCACGCGAGGGCTTATTGGTCCGCTCGTTAAGACATTACGTGCAGCGTGATGCCAGCTGGCAAAGCCATCATGGCTACGAGCGGCACTGACTAACACTCCCAGGTTTGCGTGCACATAAGTACCCATTCAAATGGGATGAAGGGTTTATCGTGAAGGAAATATCAACAGCGCGGGAATAAACATGAATGCACGAAAAGTGAGCTGACACGCACATTTCGTGCATTCGTGTTTATTCCCGCGCTGTTGAAACTTCCTTCACGATGAACTACAGACTCGCACAAACTGACGTTAATAGGAAGGGTTTCACAACAAAAGCTAAACTCCAAATTCCCTCCTCTACAACGAAGCCTGCTTTTAGCTCTGATCTTTACAGACGTAGCTCAATTGGGAAGAAAATCGGGCTCGTAATTTCAAAGTTGTAGGTTCGGTCCTGCCGACAGCAAGTTGTCTTCTTGTCCGCTTTACTTTCATCGCATCTATATCGCAATTACTACCTTATACTTAAAACAGTACAATTAACATCCCCTATACTTTCTTGGCTTCATTATCTGCTGGTTTTCATTAAGGTGGTGTCAAACAAAAAAAGATGAACCCTCAACGTTCACTTCCTTCACACATTTAAGATGCTTTATTGAAGTGAAAATGTCCTTAATGGTGGTTTCAGAAGGCGGGTCCAGCAGCTCTTTGGCCTGCAGACTGCCATCACCCGACCCTCCACTTCCAGTTTGGGGAGCCCGTGGACAGTACATAGGGCATGTTGATGAGAAATGTTAAAAACATTTTCTTGGTCTGCCCATCGCCATCTTATTTGCACACTTGCTGGGGTGGTGAGTCAACAAGGCCGTTTTCTTCCTCTCTTCTTTTTATTTGGTAGCTGGGCAAGCCAGTGGCTCTTTGAACATGTGATTTCTGCTTGAAAATGCAACATCGTTTGCTGCTTGAAGTGGCCTTGGCCCGTGGTTTCTCCCTCTCTTGCTGGCCTGAGTACAGCGTAAGCAGCCAGGCCATTTGTGGTCCTGCTGTCACGTGATTTGGTTGCCTATGGATCGGTCTGTCGTGTGAACCTAGTCCATCCTAATGTGGTAGCACTGCTTGTAACTTATCTGATCTCTCACTGGCCTCCTTGTCTGTCTAGCTGATGCCATGGTGGCCTAGTGGTCACAGTGCTTGGCTGCTGACTCAGTTGAGGCAGATACATTTTGATGGAAGCAAAATGCTGGAGGTCCATGTACTGTGTGATATATTAAAGAAATTATCCTGAGCCCAGGTAGTTGAAATTATCCCGAGCTCTCCACTACAGCGTGCTTTATGTAATTGTTTTGGCACATAAAACCAGAGAAATTACTGCACCACCTCAAAACACTTCTTCCTGCCCCCAATGACTGTTGGCTGTCATCACACATAAACTGGTAGTGGACTGGTTGTTGTTATTTTTGTGAATAGGTTTCTCGGTGCCTGTATTGAGCAAAGCTGCCATTAAGGTTTCAGCAATGAGACTGCATTTGTGCCATTGGTTTCCTCTGTTCGCATGCATCTCTTCATGCCTGCGCTATTCTACACCATTCACCACGAACCACATGCGATTAGAGCAATTTGTGGTTCTAAATGGAACACAGGTGCTTGTTTTCTCCTCCTCTGTACCTAAACCGGGGAGGTGACCCTCAAGCTCACACAGTACAAACTGGTATCGAACAGGCGAACTCTGTCTAAGTAGGAATGATGCAAAGAATGACTCACCTGATATGGGGCAGAGCGGTGTGTAGGGGCCATCCCTCGCCGAGGTGTGTGCCAGGAATACCACAATCTTGGCAAAAGCACTGCGAACCTGCAAATTTTAACTCCTGTTGCATTTATGGTGCACAGTAAAAAACAGAGCTCACCTTGGCCATGCTTAAACTGGGACAGAAGTGGGGGAGGCCCTTCAAAAGAACCATATCCTAGGCTCACTGCTAATCACAAGTGTGAAAGCTAGAGCATTTAAATGCTCTGTCCTTCTTGGCTACTTTTTGTCCAGTGGGATCTTAGTGCTTAAGCTTCACATATGAAGAATTTTATTTTGATTACAAAATAGTACTTGAACATTCATTATTATGCATGAGAAAAATCGAGGTCAAACCAGACTGATTTTAAAGCTGTAGTGGTTACTGCTGAGCCTCCCAATTCTTGCCCAGCTTGCCCTGGGTGAGCAATATGTGCTTACTTGAAGATTTGAACATATGGTAGTCAAACTTGTGCTACTTCTACAAACTCTGTGCAGTGAGAACATCTTCTCACTGCAGGACAACAAAATGGAGTCGAACCTCTTTAATATAAAGCTGCATAATTCAAACTGGTACATTGGTCCCGGCAAAGCGACATGAATTTAAGTAGAGAAAAACTATCCTTAATTCGAACTTGAAGCACACGCCATGGTTAATTCAAACAACACTGCCCATCTGCAGAGACAACTTTACATGCAATCCCAACCCGAATGCCTAAGTTCGATGTGTCACTAGCCTCCGCAGCTTCCCCAAACCGCAACCAGTGCTGACTCTGTGTACGCCGGAAGGTGCCACCACAGGTAGAGCCCATAAAGTAGTTGTGGTGTCATACATTCACAAGCTAGAATTTCACTTGTGAATGTTGAACATACCATAACTTTTGTTCAAATGGGTTTAGAACATCCATTTTTGTTGCATTGCACACAGCTCCTATAGCAGATTATCGTGATATGCTAATTTACTTTGTAACGCAGTCAGTTTAGAAATAATATTGCTCCCCAAAAGGCACATGAAATATTTTGTACAGTAAAACCTCGTTAATTCGACCCCCGTTAATTCGGAAATTCGGTTAATTCGGACGCGCCGTCTGGTCCCGTCAAACATGTACATAACCTTATGGCACAAAACTCCCATTAATTCGGACGTATTTGGTCGCACTTCGGTTAATTCGGACAATTCGCGGAGCTCAGAGGCACGTAAGGCATATGAGATCGGGTGGCTCTAGGGGATGTTCAAATAGCACCGCAAGCGATGGCATATCCGATTAGCGTGCGCCAATCCCAAAGGCCATGCTTGCATGTGCTGGAAGTGCCGAAAGACCGGAAATACGTCAAGGCCGCCATGTTTATTCTGCGGTGCGCGTTAAAGAAAAAAAAGGAAAAACATGGCGGCTGTGATGCGCTTGACACTACCTCTGCATCAGGTCTATGCTAGCAACCCGTACCAAGACATCGCCCGTACTTTTTTCTTTGTACGTATTGCCCTGTCCGCCATTTCCGACGTTGTCGTTTGCTTGTGCGCTTGTGCGGTGGGTGACTGCGGAGTTGTGTAGTTTTTTTTTTTCGTTGTCGTTTTTATCGTGCTTATCGCTTTACGTCAGGTGCGTGCACGAGGACGGCGGAACTTTTTTGTGTGTGTTAGATTTTGTTCGTGGTTTTCTTTTTTTTCGTTTATACTTTGTTTTTTCTTGACATCGTGCGTGTACCCGTCGCTTCGTTGCCGCGCCGCGGGAGCCGCGCCACCATGTGCTCTCGTGCCCCACCGAAGCGGTCGAAGTATGAGGCGAAGGATTTGACAGCGAAGGTAGAAATCTTGAAAGCTGTGAAGGCCGGGGTGCCTCGGCAGGTAATAATGAATAAATTCAACGTGAAGAGAAGCACGCTCAGCACGTACGTGAAGAATGAAGCGCAGATTCTTCAGGCGTACGACAGCGACAGGTTCGCTGACAACAGGAAGAGACTGAGAACGGCAGCGCACCCGAAACTCGAAGAAGCGTTGTTAAGATGGATTGCCGATTCGCGCGCCGCACAGCTGCCTTTGAGTGGCCCCCTTATCTGTGCGCAGGCCGAAAAGTACGCGCTGAAGCTCAGCATCGAAGACTTTAAAGCATCGGAAGGCTGGATTGACCGTTTTAAGAAAAGACACGGTCTGGTCTTCCGAAACGTGTGCGGCGAGAAAGGGGCTGTGAATGAAGGCGTTGTCGAAGATTGGAGGGCCGGATTACCCGCGCGCCTAGCTGATTATGATCCCTGTGACATTTTCAACGCAGATGAGATGGCCCTCTTCTACAAAGCCCTGCCGGATAAAACCATCACGTTTAAGGGGGACCCTTGCGTTGGCGGTAAACGAAGCAAGGACAGAATAACTGTTTTGCTGGCTGCCAACATGACTGGCACGGAGCGGCTACCGCTGTTGATAATCGGCAAAGCAGAAAAGCCAAGATGCTTCAAAAGCATTAAGAAGCTTCCCGTGGACTATCGCTCCAATCGAAAGGCGTGGATGACTTCAGAGATATTCCAGGCCTGGCTGCGGGAACTGGACCGCCGCTTTTCTGCAAAATAGCGCAAAGCGCTAATGGTTATAGATAACTGCAGTGCGCACAACAATGTGTCGGGGCTGACAAACATACAGCTGCTCTTTCTACCTCCTAACGCAACGGCTTCTCTGCAGCCTCTGGATCAGGGAATTATCCAGCATGTAAAAAGCCGATACAGAAAACAAGTGCTTGAGCGTATGTTGCTCTGTATGGAGGCAAAAAAAAAAATACGACGTGACTCTGCTCAGTGCAGTGCACATGTTGGCGCATGTGTGGAGCAACACGCCGCCCGCAGTAATTGCGAACTGCTTCCGACACAGCGGCTTTGTCCGTGACGATGATCCTTTGGAAGCCGGGGATGCGGATGTTAACGAAAACGCCGAAGAAGATGACAGTCGCTTCGACAGACTCCTGCCTCGGGACGTCCCGTTGGATGAATACATCCAAATCGACCGTGACGTTGCCGTTGCCGGTCGCCTCAGCGACGATGAAATACTTAATGTACTCGGCGACGAAGACCCCGACTCTGATTGTGAAACTGCACCCCTCATGGATGCGTGTGAAGTGCCGCGCCGCACTGCTAAAGAAGCCGATGACGCCCTTAAAGTTTTGGAGGACATCTGTGTCGTTTCCCCCGACAGTATGCGCGGACTGCACCACCTACATGAACTCCGGAAAATTGTGCTTTCCGCGCAAATTTCTCGCGCGCAACAAACAACAATAACGAGTTATTTCACGAAGTAAAGGTATGTTGATATTTTAGGCATTTTTTGAATCATTATTGTCGAAACCTCGTTAATTCGACATTCGGTTAATTCGGACATTTTCTCCGGTCCCGTGAAATCCGAATTAACGGGGTTTTACTGTATTTTGAAAACTACACATCATACTAGAAAAATAATTGTATATTTGAAATTAGCACACAAATATACATAAACTCAGGAAGTTTCATCAAAATCGATCAAGAAATAAAAAACTTTTTTTTCAAGTGCCATGTCCCCCCTTAACAACGATCTCAGCAACGTACAACTGCACAGGTGAGGGTGGCGACATCCATAGAAAGCTGAACATTGTGCACGATTCCGTTGCCACCAACAGCCGCAGGCTTGAAAGAACTAAGCACACATAGCACACTTGCATGACTACTGTGACGAGCATAAAGAAACAATGCGACAAAACTGCAGGAATGAGCCCACGCCCATGCGACAGCGGCAACCAAAGCTGATCTTGGTGGCCTTATCTTTACTAAAAGCGTTGCATCATAGCAGCTAAGTTTAATATAGCAAATACAGATCTCAGGGTCTATGCTTTTGCTGGTAGGAATCGAAAACACATCATGGGTGATGCGGCCAATTCCATAGTCAAGCCAGGCCTAGCTGCATGAATAGTCAACATGGCCACTCTCTATGGCCATTTATTAGTGGAATTCATAATGCACTGGATTCTATGGGAGCTATGATGGGACTGGCCGAAAACAAGCTATCAGCCAGGAAAACATAGCAACCCTGAACATAACAGGTGCTATGTAGTGGGGTTCCAGTGTATTGTGCACTGTCAAAGAGGTTGAACTCTGGTTTGAAAAGATTTTATATCCCCTCTGAGTTCACATTAACTCTTTCAGTACGGCGCCATAGGCCATCGGACGTGGATGTACGACGACTTAAAATCTCTCGCGAAACGTAAACCCCGCGCCTTAAGAACAACAAACGCCATCTGACATACTAATTGACAACTGGTCTTTGGGTTTCAGTTTCACTTGTTTACATTTTGCATCCCCCCCTCCTGCTGCCAGCGAAACTCGAAGTTAAGGTGGTTTTTAGTTGCATCCCGGGAGGCGCGCCCCTCAAAAGTTGACTGCTGTTGCAAGCACTTCCGTTGCTTCTGCTGCTCATTTTTTCGACCCTAGCAGTGGGGATGACTCGGGTAACGATGTGACATCATCTGATTTGGGTTTTGAGAAAGACCCGCGAGCTCAGATGCTTTTAACTTCAACAAGCATTCGCATGTCAGTTTCATTTTCGCCTTTGCACTGTATATAAAAACAAATCGTACTCCATACTTGACGACTGTAGTTTTATTTTTGTGTTTAGGGCCGCCTCAACAACATACAGATAGTATACTTCACCAAATGCAGTGTATTTTGTGAAGTTTTCGTCCACAAGACAACCTAGTGCCCACGTTGAAGCAATGCTCCAGATCTATGTACGTCAGTGGCTGGATTTTTTTTTTCTATTTTTTACAACTGAAGTTACCAAGACTGTGTGTGACAACTTTAGCGAATGCTCCTGGATGAATATTGTCACATGGTTGTGACACTGACGAAGGCAGCAGTCGGCAGGTTAAAGACGAAACTTCTTATTTGGACGGGCGAACCTGTACCCGGTAAACGTCAAGTCAAACTACAAGCGATACACACTGCACACTGATAGCGGCAAACAGAGTGTCGGCCGTCGATAATCTGATCTGCGGTAAGGCATGTCGCCATTTATACATGCGGCATCAAACGTTCGAGCCTTATTGCTGATGGTACGCTAAGTGCTTGCGGGCTCCCGGTAAGTGACGGAAATAGCGGGCCGCAAACACTAACGCTAACTTAGCGTACGCTAATCTAAAGCTGCCTACTCTCAGCGGGATTTTGCGGTTGCCACTGATCTGTACAGAGTCCATACCGATAACATCGCTTACGCATCGTCTGTTTCACGTGCGAGTAAAAGCGCGCTGAGCTAGGGACGAACGCGGTTGAAGCAGAGATGAAACGACCCGGCCGTCACCGTCACGCGAAGGGCACATGCGATAACATCGCTCCACGTGCGAGGCCTGTCGTCGCTTGCTTACCAGTTATTTCGTCGGGCAAGGGACCATAAGGGGTGCCGTTGAGACGGGGACGGTCGCGAGCGCTGGCGAACGCGCTATCTCGACAGACATCGGTAACGGCAGGGCTGGGCAAAGATACTTTGAAATTGTATCGCGATACGATACAAGATACCTAGACAAGAAGTATTTGAGATACAGATACAAGATACTACAACACTGATTGTATCCGATACGATACATTCCAATTGTATCTTAAGATACTTCGATACATTCACAAATTTGTTATTATATATCCATATAATGTAGCACTGAAGGCCTTTACGCAACAATTGTCTCTCCAAAATTTATTAACTGCGAACAATTTTGTTTCATTTGAATGTAATCTGTTCGTATCTCAAAAGATTTGTACTTCTAGCTCAAGCTATGTCAGTTTGATTCCGAACAAGTGATGGCGCTTCTTTAGCTGCTTAACATAATAGATCTTTATGCACTTCGCTGATAGCGGTTTTTGCTTGTCGCTTTTGTAATTTATGGAGTCGCTGCTCTGCTTGCCGACCAGCTAGCGGGTTGCCATCTACTCACAAGAACGTCAGTAAGAAGCCTCTGCACGATGGTGGAAATACCGCTGTGGAGCTCTACCTTGTCCGTAAACGTATTACGGTTTCCACCAGCGGTGTATCAAGGGGGGGGCGGCCCACCAGGCCCATGACCCCCCCCCCCCCCATATTTTTGCCATGGCATAGAGACCACGAAATGGCACTCGATCACATCTGCCTGCCCGGTCCCCATTTCAAATCAAGGAGGTGCCCCCCCCCCCCCCCGAAAAACGTTTCTGGCTACGCCCCTGGTTTTTCGCCATAGCGGATCACCGGACACGTGCACGACCCCGAGAACAAGTGCAGCCCAGAAAGCTTTCAGACGTATTGTCCAGTTGTACAAAGCGCCGCAGGACGCCTCCGCTATTAACACTATTAGCACTGATAGCTCCGAATACTCACGAAAACAAACATATCTAAGTAAAATAGAAAAGTGGTTCCGTATGAAACACATCGAATAAGTGTAGAAACACGATACAGACGGCCACCCCAAGAACTAGTGATATATTTAGGAGCCCATAATATGAATAAGAATAATAGTTGCGTTTTGCGTCTCAAAACCACGATATGATTATCAGAGACGCTGTAATGGAGGGCTCCGGATATTTCGACCACCTGGGGTTCTAAAACCTCGATATAAGCGCACGGGCCTCAAGCATTTTCCCTCCATCGAAATGCGGTCGCGCGACCTGCGGGACAGCGGTCGAGCACCATAACGACTAAACCACCGCGGCGAGTAACCCCTAATAGCTATCACAATTAGGCATTTAGGGTAAGACCATAGAAAATTCAGTGCCTATGGAAAATAGCGTAAAACGGCTCTTTGGGACGCTCATGAGAAAAATGGAGCATTTAGTTTCTCGAGTCCTTTTGCTAACAACTTTAAGATGGCTATCATATTGAAAACTCAATTTCGCTAATTTACTTAGCAGTAAGCAAATTTGCTACTGTATACCCTAGGGACGCCAGGACAATCGTATCTTTGTTCTCAACATCGCCTTTACATGATAGTAAATTCAAGTGGAATATAAGTATGTAAACAGTAGCACAAATGACGCAGACAATTCAAAAGTAAGAATAAAGCAAATAGCTTACCTTGGCAGAACATTAAATACATATTACAGTAAGCAGACCAAAAAAGAAACGATATAGAGACATAGATAATGTATGGAATGAAAAGAAGGACAGCTAAGAAAAAACTTGTGCTTATGATTTTAAACACATGATTATGATTTTTTGTGCTTGTGACTTTTTTATAATTTTGTGCTTGTGATTTCAATTATGATCTTAGAACTCTGAATAAAAGAAGAGACGTATGCCATGATAACTTTGGTTAGGTCGATGCCTTTTCTGTTGGATCCGGCATCGGTACCGGTGCACGGTGCTATAGCTATTAGAATCTTATTTGCATCTAAGTCAATCTCATTGCATGTAAGCGAAACTTACATCCGCAAAATCCTTCAAATCGCCGATGTGTGAAAGCCAGGATATGCAAGAGAAACTTTGACAACGACACTACAGCGGCATCAGAATGTGTGCGAAAAACGCCGCACGCATTGGAGCAAGCGGCACAGGAACGGCCAAGTGCCTAGCACTGATAGAACTTAAAAAAAAAAAGCCAGGAAAGAAAATGTCGGCTAGGCATAGACGTTCGCGCGCTTCTCTCTCGAGTTGATGCGAGCGCCACCACGTGAATCTGCTTCGCCAATGCTCGGAGCTCTTCGTCTATCTTCGCTGGAAAACTCTGACGTAAAGATGAAATAATGTGTCACTGCCTTTAGTTATATTCTGGTGACAGTAGCAGCAGTACCAGCTTGAGAAGCGGAGATCAGCCAATGTTTATTGTTTCGTCCGGTGCTGGTGCGATTGCAGTATCTTGTATCTTAAGATACACGATACATTCTTCAATGTATCGGAAATACAGATACTGATACACGTCTTGCGAGACGTATCGCGATACAGATACAGTAGAACCCCGCTGTTACGTTCCTCACTGCTGCGTTTTCCCGGCTGTTACGTCGTTTTGCGCCGGTCCCGGCATAGCTCCCATAGGATACAATGTATTGGGAACCCCGCTGTTACGTCGTAACTGTCAGACCGTTCCCGTATGATACGTCGCGAAGTGCGCTCGGAGCCGACCGAGTGACTACCGAAGAGAGCTGCCATGGTGCATTTTCACGCAGCTTGGCCTGGTTTGACCGTAATATTAGCCGCATGAGAGGCGTAAGCAACAAGATCCTTCAATTGATGCACACAAAAGCGTGGCCTTCGAGATTCATATTGCAAAGATGGCGTCTATGACGTAGTTGCTCGCGAAAGCAAGGCCTTCGAGATTGGCATTTACTATTGACAAAAGCATAGCCTTTGAGATTTGTATTGCACAAACATGGCGTCTATGACGTAATTGCTTGCGAAAGCAATTCGAGATTGGCATTCACGTCTGCCATCGCGTTGGCGTAGACTCATCATCATCGTTTTTTGTCGGAGGACAGGAGGAGTTCGAGCTGGTTGGAGCTCGCATGGTCGTGCGCGCGGTTCGCGGTCGGACTCGCCGCGCTGGTCGCGATTGCGTGTGCTTAGTTCTTTCATGCCTACAGCTGCTGGTGTTAAAAAAATCACATACGTTGATTACATTTCTGTGGATGAGGCCGTCCCCAGCTGCGCGTTGCTATCCATCGACTAGATCGCGGCTGAGCGCGCCAATTTTCGTGCTGCTCGTAAGCACTGAAATAAAATTCTGTACCACTAAATATTCTGGCGTTTTTCCTGTTTTTCGGCTCTTACGTTTCCCGTCTCTTACGTTTATTTCCTACGGTCCCTTCAAAAACGTATCAGCGGGGTTCTACTGTACAAGATACCCAACGAGTATCTAAGATAGTATCTAAGATACATGTATCTTCGATACTGCCCAGCACTGGGTAACGGCTACCCTTTTAAGTGCTGGACTGCGGCGCAAGGTGCACAGCTACTTCATGCGCAATGAAACTGAGTTGAACCTTTCTACCATCGCTAAAAAGAAGAAGAATCCTCTCTACTACGTGGCGAGACAACTTTGCTCATGTGGCCAGACAAAGCACTGGACGTGCGGGGCGAAACTGAATTTCCGGGAGATTTCTCTATGACCCGTACAACCGGGAGAAACGTTCAAAATCCGTGTGTCTCCCGGGTAATCCGGGAGACTCGGCATGTATGCATATGGGCACGGTTTGCACAAGACAGTGATTATACGTGTAATGGACCCATTACATCAAAATAGCAAAAGAAGCACGCGTGCCATTGTCCCCCTCTGAAAAAGCATCGTGCTGATGCTTGTGACACAACATAGAAGGGGGAAAAACAAGTGCACGCACAAATAAACTACAATCAAACTGTTTATTTGGATGCTGAAAATTTGGACATGCCTGTTTATTTGGACACCTTCACGACACCGCCACTCGTCACACTAAAGTAATGCAAACTCATGACAGAAAATTTGGACGCCCCACAGTGCGCCGTTCGATTTTGCGGACTCCGGCTGGTTGATAGGGTGCAATGCCGAACTCCATGATATGCAGTCAACAATGTTTACAATACGATTGCTGGTCTCGAAGGCTATGTTTGTTGGCTACATGTAATGGTTGCCTTTTGGCTTTAGCCAGTCAAGTATCCATTGAATGTCTACCACAGCCAAACCACAGGCCAAGCTGATCCAGAGTGTTAATGCGGGCTTGTTGGTACATGCTGAACTACGGGTAAACAGAACGGGACAATGAAGAAGGGACAGCACTTGGTCCTGTCCCTTCTTTCTTTGTCCCGCTGTAGCGCTGTTTACCCATAGTTCACAGGCCAATCCAAACCATGCATGGAGTCAGCTCGGTGTGGCGGGCACATGGGCGAGCGTTGAGGGTTTGCATTGAGTGCACTGTCAGTTGTTTCCGTGGCTAGGCCTGATCTGCGTCTCGCTCTGTGCGTCTTACTCTCTTTGTTGCTCGGCGTCCGAGGCCGTATCTGCTGAAATGGCTCCGACGCCACCTGTTCCATCAGCATTGTCGGGACTACAGAAGAAACGTGGCAACATGACACTGTGAAAACTAGAAGCAGCGCAAAAAAAACACGACGACAAAAAAAGGAACACACACAACAGGACTAGCGCTGTACTGCCAACAGTACAGCACTAGTCCTGCCTTGTGTGTTTTGTGTGACAAGGCGTTTTTGGTGGCATAGCTATAAGTGGTGAACTTTCAATAAACATTCAGTTGGCAGTACAGAGTCCTGTTGTGTGTGTTCTTTTTTTTTGTCGTCGTTTTTTTCGCGCTGCTTCTAGTTTTCGCATCATGAACCGACTCGCCCAAACCTACAAGTTGTTGCTAACAAGACACTGACGACGCCGAAAAAAAGCAGCGATTATTCTCCAGGTGGAAGGCGGCGAACCTAAATCCGAAGTTGCTCGGGAGTTTTTGCTTAGTTGGACGCCAATGAGATCGTACGTCAGGCCCTCGAACCAGCTCAGGTGGGCAGTGACTCCGATGATGATGCACCGGCCACACCACAGTCATCAAATGCGGATTTAGCGGGGCTGTAACAGTGATGGCCAAGCACTGGCTGAAATACAGGCTGACTTGATCATACATAAACGTGCGTGTGTGCAAATGCGCACTGAGAAGTTTTTCCGGCCACTGGGCAAATAAAGGTGCTTTTTTTTCTGGCGAGTCCTTTCTTTTCGGACTCTCGATTATTCAGACTTTTCGGCGGTTCCTGCAGAGTCCGAATAAATGGTTGGCGACTGTAGTTTCACTCCCCCTTGAGATTCATGTCACCGAGATTCTACAGTATGTCCAAAAACAGTATGGACCTTGCTTAGCCACTGTAGCTGCACAGACCAGCACACTTCGCCAGAACCTTGTCGATGAATGAAACCACAGAGGTGAGAATGGCGTCATCCACAGAACCGTAATCAGTGTATGCGATTACAGTGACACACCCTTTTTCTCTATGCCCCTGAATGAGCTGAATTTCCTTTGCCATTGTGTAGGAATGCAAGCCGACCTGGCACCATCAAAACAAAAACAACAAATGGCTTAAGTGCTTACACTATTTACTCGCATAACAATCACATAATGATAAGCATACTTAGGTTGTCTCTTAAAGCATAAAGTAGGCTTAGAATAGCGTAATACCTCACGCACAGCCGAGCGAATAGCCGAAGATGCTTATTGGGAGACGGTCCGGCATGAGTCATGAGTGTAAGAAAAATAGGTGTTGACACTCTCGGCACGAAGCGACGGAAAGTGCGTCCAGATAATGCTCGGCTATAGTACATGTGCCGGCTTCAGTTGCAAGGGGGACGCTGCGACGTGGGGCCTAGAGGAACTGAGCGTTTGAGGCAGAGGCACATTTTTTTTCTTTTCTTTTTTTTCTCCCTGGGGTAATGAAGTGGTGTTACCAAAATAGCTTTCAATGGCGTTTAGAGCTGTCGTCCGTGTTTTGTCATGCTCACGGTGCAAGATGTACACACTTAAGGTGAGGACACTTGTGAGACGCGATCGACGGGATAAAGTAACAACGCTGTGCACCCGTCGGTCCGATGGTGGCAGCGGATGCCACGGTGTATGAAAAATACTTTGTGGTGGATAGCTATCGGCGGGACGACGCAACATCAAAACAAAAAGGCATTGCAGTGTCAACCAGCACTTGGCAGAAAATGTGAATTTCCAAGACAGCAAATGCGGCTATGGCACGCTAGCAACTAGAGCTGGAAACGCATGCCGCGTTGTTCACAAACGAAAAATGCGATGTGCGGCAAACACCGCAGTTGCCTCCAATAACGTCAGTTGTTATAACATTGGTGCAGAAAGAATTTTCTTGCTTTAAGTGCATCGCCACGCCGATAAATACCTGCTGCCACTACCAGACCAATGGACGCACGCAATACACGCCGCAGCACTGAACAATCCGCCGCGACTTTGTGAAACGGGTGTGAGCCCTCATCCATGGCCTACAACATTGCGCGCCTGCCGGCACGCAATCTCGGAGGCATGCCTTGTTGTCTATAGTGCATGCACTGGCCACAGTTGCGTGAGGGGCGCTGCGACATGGGGGCCTTGAGGGACCGAAAGTGCCAAACAGAATCTGGACGCGCCGTGGAGCGGAGTGTCACCACCTAAATTATTTTTCTACACCGTGGTTACATCAGAAAATCTGCTGTACACAGGCCTGTTGTAATTACTTACTAAGTGATGCAATAACCTAAAAAGCCTCAATAGTAAAAACTCGTTATCTCCGGCTTTGTAACAGAGGAATCGTTGGCTCGGCCACCCAAGAGCGACGAAACGGTGCAGCTCGTTCAGAATTAATAAGACTAGGAGGAGATGCATAGGCAGTCTCACCTCTGTAGTGGGGCACTCCAGCAAGTACTCAGCCAAGCGATGAGGGTGTGCAAACAGCACCTGGTTTGCAAACCAGAGACGCACATTTCGGGAGTGCCGCAGGTGCACGCACAGCACTTCGTACCAATCCGAAGCTGAACCCCTGCAACCACATGAGACCATAAAAATGTTGTAATTATTGCAGCATCAAGAGCGTCAACATGAACTTGAAAAAGTACTTGTGCTAAAAAAAATGCCTACAGCCAGACTGGTGGCAGCTCAGACTTTGGCCATTATTGGGACCCTTGCTATGGTGGTGGTCTCAATGAGTTGCGCCAGTTGTACTATTATGAGGCAAGCCCCCACTACAGGTAGAGCACATAAAGTAGTTGTGGTGTCATACATTCACAAGCTGCATGCCTGGAAGAAAAAGTCTGGTGTGTTTCTCAATAAAGCAAAAATCCATGTTTGTTGATTGCATCCGCCATGCCTTTATAGAGAATTGCTTTAGCGGCAAATAATACATCAGGCAGTCAACTAGATGCTTCACTTCAGTGCACAAGCCAAACAACGGCCTTCTTGTCACTGACAGCCCCATGTGTGGACATCAGCCACAGTTCGAGGAAGCTGATGTGATCGTTAAGAATAACAAAGAGCTAGTAAGAGAGATAATTGAGACTAAGATGACAGACTGGGCACACATGCAATGTGTCAGCATGACATCTGGGAAAGAACTAGGGGTGTGCGAATATTCGAAATTGCAAATATTTTTCGAATAGTGTTTGCTATTTGATTCGATTCGCACTGGAATTTTACTATTCGAACTATTCGAACTTCCCAAAGACAATTGCAGTCAACGTCCGGTTGAAAGTGACCCCTTCAGATTTTTCAATATGCTTTGCCTCATTACACTCGTATTGCGGCAAAGCTGCCTTTCAAGCTCCGTTATGGTCGAACTTAGGCAAGAGACAGTCAACGTCCGATTGGAAGTGGTCCCTAGATTTTCAATATGCTTTACCTCATCACACCCCCGCATTGCTGCAAAGCTGCCTTTCAAGCTCCGCTACGGTCGTAAGTGTATCAACTCAAGAAAACGCTGGTTCCAACATGGAGATGAAAGATGTGGCAGAGGTGGGGGCTCAATTAATGCTGTTTTGGACCTGAAACGTGGACAGGAAGTCCGAAATATCGGATGCCGAAGCTTTTTAGCATCCAAAATTTCAGATGTTATATATTGATGCCTACGAGGCAGATTTGGAACTCCGGACTTGAAGGGCGCAAACCCTCGTCCGCCACATCAGTTGGGCTTCCACAGAAGTTGAAAGAGGAGGAGAGGCTGAGGAAATTGCATCTCTGCCTATCACGTGTAAAGTGTTGTCGGCAACACTTTTGTTGCACAAAATCATGTACATAAATACAATTCAGCCTCTACATTGCGCTTCAACCTAGCGAAAAGAAACACTTTCATGTTGCTATCTCATAAGAATATGCTTAGGAATCCTCTCCAACTTTTTTTTTCTGCAATTTCGCTTCGAAGTATTCGAAAAATATTCTAGAAATATTCGAGAAATATTAAAAAAATATTCGATTCAATTCTCACTCACACTTCAATATTCGAATTCGCTTCGCACCCAAAATGTTGCTATTCGCACAGCTCTAGAAAGAACTTCTTCGGGTCACTTTTAGATAGCTTTGTAGTAGGGGTGTGCGAATATTCGAAATTTCGAATATTTTTCTAATAGTGTTTGCTATTCGATTCGATTCGCACTGGAATTTTACTATTCGAACTATTCGAACTTTCCAAAGACAATTGCAGTCAACGTCCGGTTGAAAGTGACCCCTTCAGATTTTTCAATATGCTTTGCCTCATTACACTCTCGTATTGCGGCAAAGCTGCCTTTCAAGCTCCGTTACGGTCGAACTTAGCCAAGAGACAGTCAACGTCCGTTTGAAAGTGGTCCCTAGATTTTCAATATGCTTCACCTCATCACATCCCCGTATTGCGGCAAAGCTGCCTTTCAAACTCCGCTACGGTCGCAAATGTATTAACTCAAGAGAACGCTGGTTCCAACATGGAGGTGACAGATGTGGCAGAGTTGGAGGCTCAATTAATGCTGTTTTGGACCTGAAATTTGGGCAGGAAGTCGGAAAAATCGGACGCCGAAGCTTTTTAGCATCCAAAATTTCAGATGTTCTTATATATCGACGTCTACAAGGCAGATTTGGAACTCTGGACTTGAAGGGAGCACACCCTTGTCCGCCACATCAGTTGGGCTTCCACAGAAGTTGAAAGAGGAGGAGAGGCTGAGGAAATGGCATCTCTGCCTATCACATGTAAAGTGTTGTCGGCAACACTTTGGTTGCACCAAATACAATTCGGCCTCTACATTGCCTCATTCTTGATAAGAAAGACAACTATAAAATATGGCCTCACCAGCGCTTCATCAACCTAGCGAAAAGAAACACTTTCATGTTGCTATCTCACAAGAACATACTTAGGGATTCTCTGCAACTTTTTCTGTAACTTCACTTCGAATTATTCGAAAAATGTTTGAGAAATATTAGAAAATTATTCGATTCGATTCGCACTCAATCTTTATTATTCGAATTTGCTTCGCACCCAAAATTTTGCTATTCGCACAGCTCTACTTTGTAGTCATTGCTGTGACACATGCACACTCGCTGTAATTCATGCATGCATCTACAGTTAAACCTCAGTATAACAAAGTCGGTAAAATCAGCTTTTAACTAGGCCTGTGTGAATATTCTAGTGCTTTGAATATTCAAACAAATATTACAGTATTCGAATTCGCTCTGAAATAAATTTAAATTGTTCTAAATTTTGAAGCATTCGAAATGATCGATAGGCATATATTAGACCTAAAGTCACTGTAACGGGAAAAGTACCACATTCCTTTTCTCTTCGCCGCCGCACGCTCTTGGCGGCTTCGCCACACAAATGATCCAGCTCGCTCGCCTCGCTAGTGTCTCCTGGCCGCCGACGCACGGTGCTTTGGAGGGCGATTGTTTTTATAGCCTGAGAAAAGCGTGCAGGATCCTTGCGACACCCGGTATCGATTTTAAGCTTAATCGCAAGCCTGTGCAGCATCACATGTAAATCATGCCGAACATGAAATGCAAATCATGATTTTCAAGTTACCACCTGTCATTTACATTTGTCATACAGAAATGTCTCCTCGTAGCAACTTCACTATATATCCATTTATTTAAAATGCCGCGAGAGCCCCGAGACCATGTCGTGTAAATAATGTTGTAGATGATATGCGTGTCATGATTTGCACGTCATATAAGGGACAAGGACAGCTCCACAGTGCGTGTCTCTTATATCGAGGTTCAACTATGTCTGTACCACTTCAAGTACAGACATTTTGTCAAGTTAACGATCGTATTGTCTTGCACTATTACTCTGTTCTTATGTACCAACAAGCACAAGCTGCTCTCATGAATTTCAACAGTAAAAATATCAATAGACACATCCTGCACCTGATTAGCAAGCATACTGAAGTGAAAAAAAAAATAAAGAGGAGCGGAGTAGCGCAGCTACTTGCCACGACAGCAGAGACAAAGCACAAAGCACAGAAAAATTTTACTGTAGTAAAAAAGTTTACTGTAGTATGGCATATATATTTATGAAGTTTTGGCATAGTCAAATTCCAAGACAAGGAATTTTTTGCATGTTTCATCAATTTCACTGTTGTGATAATTGGCTGGAGCCACTGAAATAAATCAACATTTTATATCTACTACGACGACGCTGCATATGGCTGGGTTCTGGTGGATCGTGCCTACGGACAAAAGACGCTTAGAACAACAAATTTCAGCGAACCTATTAACTTGATTAATCTGGCGTTCTTGCAACGAAAAAAATGGACATGGCGTAAAAGTAAGATGTATGATTTCGCCGACATGGCAGAATGATGTGAGCAATTTTGCCTCAAAGACAAGAACACTTGCAAAGCAAACGAATGTAGTGCCCTTTTTGTACTTTAGAAACAGCCGGATTTTTTATATACTACAGAATTTCGTTTTAAGACCACCATAGGCCACCTTTGATGAGATAATGCGAGTCATACGCGAGAGGAGCGCAGATCTCTGAGTGTATGTCTCTTTACTCGCTCAATATAGTTGATAATGATAGCATATAAATTCACTACACCAGACCCACCATAGTCACTGCTTCTCTGACTTCCACCTTTCACAGTAGTGCAGGGGTTCTGAATTTTTTGGTTGGTTACAAATATGAAGGCTGAACTGCTGTGCCACGCTTGTATTGTTAACTTGTGTGGTCGAAGTCAACAGGACTTACTGTACCTGAGTGTCTTCTTGGTGTGGAAAGCAGTCTGGAAGAGGAACTTGGAAGCCAACTGTACACTCACCAGGGCCAGCTCTTCCGCCTCAGGCGTCTGCGAGAAGCACACCAAATCTTTTATTTCCTTCTTATTACAGAAACTTCAAAGCTTACTTTTATCTTGTTTAATTACATAAGGAAATACAGTATAATAACATCACATGGTTGTGAGGACAAAGAACTCAGCATTCAAAATGGTAAAAATTTAATTCCTCACTTGGTGAATCTGTGCCCAGCAAAACAACTCAAACCATGACGATAGCAATAAGCATCAGTCAGAAAGAATCGTAACAAGTTGACCTTTTATACACAAGTCCCGGTACATCCCAGCTGGCAGTTGCATGCGATCCAGAATGTACTCCGCTGTTCATGTCATGCATGTTATATGGTTATAACAACTGAAAAAAATTAGAGAATGTTCCAATACATTAACTTGTTCCCCACAGCGCCCATACAGAATCGATAACCTGTTATCAATGGTTTGAATTGCCGCTTTCGAGACCTTCCACGCCACTCATGGACACACTGTGCCAACCAATGGCAAGGAGAACAACTATACTTTTCTTTTCTAAGTATAGCTTTTTTTTCCAATGCGACCTTTGTTTTTTAATGTGCCAATCGAATAGTGACAGAAGCGAATAGAATTGAATATGGTATACTTTTTGAATAAGTCATGAATCTGAAACAGCCATTCTTAGAACGAATCTATACAAATTGATGTTCACTTCCTCGTATTCATATGTTCAGTATTTATTTATTTATTATACTCAGAGGTTTCAAAACAGGACATTACATGAGAAGTAATCCCAGAAAGAAAGGTCGGTTAGGACAATGTCAGATAGAAGTGTATTCCATATTTTTGTCTCTCTTTTTTTAAGTATACTGCAGGCACTTCACGGCCCGTGCGAGTGGGTACATGAATACATGAAAATATATACATTGCCGAAAATTCATGTTGAAAATTTAGGTTTTGCCCGTACTCATATACAGCTGTGCTGTAAAAGAAGGTCGATACGTAATATAATGGGCGCATGCTATAGGTACACAGCATTTGTAGGCGTATGGCAGGAGGAACGCACTGGAATAGTGATTTGTTTTCCTTCTTTGGTCAGTGAATGAAGGCAAGTAAAAATAATTAAAAATTGGAGCCCTTTCACAGCACGAATTCAGCGAGGGAAGCAACTGGAAGGAGTAAGTATAGGCGTATCTACAAAATTGTTCAGAAAGCGCAATGCTTTTTGTTAAAAAAGACCCCAAGCGAGGTAGCATGCCTTATACATGAGCTCTCGCCTTTTATGCCTCTAATATGCCCTACAGGAATGACGGTTATTGTGCTTTTGCGCCAATTTTTGCCTTACTTCATTGCAGTTGAAATTTTGAAATATTCGTAAAATATTATGGCTTACAAATGACATTAAGTAGGATGGAATACTGGGCGAGTTGGTGCACATTCATCGTGGCTAAAAGCGCGACGAACACAGGCAAAGACAAAATGTGGACACGGCACAGCACTGTGATGTGAATAACTGTCAGTACAAATGATACAATATTAATGAGAACTAACAGACAATAATGCCAAGGAAAGTATAGGAGATGTTATGTGTAATATAATTGGAATATAAATGTGAAGAAAGTAAAGTGGACGCTGGCAGGGACCGAACCTGGTTCGGTCCCTGCAGGTTCGGTCCCTGCCGGCGGCAAGTTATCTTTTTGTCCACTTTACTTTCTTCACATTTATATTCCAATTATATTACACATAACATCTCCTATACTTTCCTTGGCATTATTGTCTGTTAGTTCTCATTAATATTGTAACAAAGAAAAACGAGCCCTTAAAGGGCCCATAAACAGGCTGCGACTTTTTTTTTACACCCGCCAAACAAGCTCGCTAATCCGTACAGTAGACTGCGGCGATCCCGTTTTCCGAATATTACAGCGCCGCGCGCCGCGCAGACCCTTCATTTCGAAAAACAATTCCCGCGCTTCTTTCCTACGCCTGACCAATCCTCCTCGTACGCGCAGTGACGTCAACTCGGCGATCGCCGAGTTGACGTAGCACCGAGCTCGTCGATTGGTCTAAACCAGGTCTCAACAAACAATTGTCAAGTTAACGTCAGTTCCTGTTCCCACCCACCGCTACGAAACTGCGCCTTGTTTTTTGGCCCTGCCGTGATGCGGTTTCGGCCACGCAGTTGTCGCGCGTATATTCCTCGCACTGCATAGCACCTGCACGCACTTCGGCGAAGCGTTGTTCAGTTGCCGGCTGCAAATCGAGGGGGGGAGGGGAATCTCCGGTAGCTCGGACGGGTCGCGCTTGCTCGCGCGGCAAGCGGGGTTCTCCAGGCTTTTCTCTCGCGCCCCTTCGACGTCTCGGAAAGCAAGCACGCATTCCTGCTGCATTGTGAACTGTCACAAAGGTTTAAAAATAGTGAAGAGCCGAAAACTGCCCATCAAGTTACGGAGCACGTGCGACAATATAAACAATAAACAACCAGGAGCCGCAGCAAGCGGAAGTGCATTGCGACTGATCGAGCTCGCCCATGACGTCAATTGTTGACGTCGTGTCACGTTGCCGAAGTGGGCGGAGTCACGACGACGGGCTACGCCTTTTCCTCCATGTGGCGGAGAAGGGTGGTGAGGCCGCGCGAAAATTTGAAACCAGCTGAAACGGATGTTCTAACCCCTGTAACTTCCTTATTATAGCACGTACTCGCAAAATTCTCGCGGCAGCATGTTCACATAGCAAAAGTGCGCATATTTCTTTTCATTACAATTTTTGGACATCGGGGTTGTTTACTGGCCCTTTAAAAGCCATCTTCTTTCCTTCAGTACAAATAACGGTTATTCGATTCGATGATAGAATCGAAAAAGGCACTGTTCCATTTGAATATCGAAATTTTCTAATACTCGCACACACCCCGTAAATATGTCACTGCAAATAATGTACCTGTTGCATTCTGTTTCACGAATTCGAATGAAAATGACAAGGAGTGTTTTTCTGGCTTTCTTGCTGGTTTTTGATTTGATAGGGTTTTCAGCAGCTGGCGTAATACATATTCAGGTGAGGTTGGCATATGCATTCTAAAAAGACAGGGCATGCAAACACGGACACAAGAAAGAAGTCAGGACACCACAAATGCCGGAATATGATTGGAATATGATTGAGCATTACGGTAGCCTGAGATGATTTGCGCATATACAGGCGAAAAATTAAAGCCGGTTACAACGGGAAACGGAATGAAGGTAAGCGCGCTGTGCAGTGTTTGCCTTATCTTTAACTTATTTCTATTCATGCCCTGTCTTACGTGCTGTTTCTTGTTTATAATGCCGAGATACAACTACAACGCACATTTCACTCAAGCCAAGTGAAATGAGCGCGACTACCACATCGAGTTAACTCATGTGGTTAGTCGCTTGTCGGCCCCTTTCAATCAGCAGCGCAGTAGAAGACGGCGCGCCGAGACCAATCCCAACGCGACCGCAGCGCCCCCGCCTGGTTGGCGATTGCGGCAAGCCGTCCCGCGCCACTGGAAGGCCGCGGTCTTTGCCAACTGAAGTAATCTAAAAACGTTGGTTGGACTTCAACACTCAACTACTCAAAGTAATTGACAAATGTGGTATTGGTGAATGCGATCAGTAAAATAACTATATTTGCTGGCAAAATGCAAATAAGCCCAAAAAATGCGATGAGCGACTAGAAAATTCTACAAGTGACTTGGCGAAAAGAGAAGCCCAAATCCACTTATTATGAGCGGAACTGGCAACTCTGGTATGAAATGAAGAAACAATTCTTTTCTTTTACAGTGCTCAACATGATTCATAAAACAAAGTGTTTCTGCACCATATGTGTAGCAGAATGTTAAATCCAGCCTTAAGCATTAAAAAAATTGCATCATTTTATAGTAAATTAGAAATAATGTAATAACTAGGTTTTGATGCTCTACTTTCTCTGTTTTCCTCAGTGAACTTCGTGGTGCCACTTCATAATTCTGAAACCAAATCAACTTGCCAAATTGTCAGTTCTACCATTTGTTCAAACTGTTTTGAATATGCAAATAAATAAAAATATCTGGAGATGAGCAAGAGAGTATAAAAAGGTGTAAACCAAACAGGTTGAATGAAGAATAAGAAGATATGCTCTACGCGGATGGTATTTAGGTTCAATTAAAGAGCATCAAGAAATGACGCAGGTTTACTGTCGCAATAGGCCCCACTCACCAGCCTGTCCTGGTCGGGTGCCAGTGTGACAAAAGGCGCATTGCAGCTGACCAGCTTCTTGGTGAACTGGAAGTACTCGGGGCTGAACTGGTTGCGAGTGTGCAGGAACTTGATGTTCTGTCGCCACACGCTGCACTCAATGGCTGCTGGCATCCGGGGCAAAGCCGCCACTGCAAGGAGACATACCACTTAAGAAGAACATTCAAGAGTAGGCTGGTAAAAGGCATCAAAGGCATAAATACTCGAGGCACATAAAATTCTTGGTGTCCCCAGAATAAGTAATGGTTGGTTGGATGACATATGATTTCAGGATCATGTGTGAGGCAGGCACAATAAGGTGTCCATTCAGTTCTGGGCGAAACAATGAGTAAATGTAGGTGAACCGGCTTGATAATTTCTTGTGCTGGTGGCACTATGCATTTGCAGGTGGTGCCAATAACGCTGCCGCTACAGGGCTCCTCCCCTTATGGGCTGTGAAGATCTGCAGCAGGAAAGTGGGTACAACACTGTGGATAGCTCACACATAAACTGCGAAAGATGTGGCGCTTATGTCTGTTACAAGGTAATCCACAGTGCACGTAGACTCGCCTCTCTCCAGTGTGCCCAGTAAGCGCAGAATGGGACTGCACTTGAGCAATCAAGGAGAGGGCATTTGTAATGTCGGGCTGGTGGCCCAAGTGTGTCGGAGAGGGCACAATAGGTTCAGAGGAACATTGCAGGCACCAAAATCCCAGCTTGATGTTGACTCACTCTAGAACGTTCAACATAACATAACTTTTGTTCAAATGGGTTTATAACATCGATTTTTGTTTTCTTGCCCAGAGTGCTCATTCCAGATTACTGTGATACGCTGATTTACTATGTAACCCTCTCAGTTGAGGAAAAATCTTGCTTACAGAAAGGCACATGGCATGTTTGATCTTTTAAAGGACCCCTGACACCAAAATTGAAACCTCGAGATCTTTGTGTTGTTTGACTTTCCTGTATACGGGGGCACATCTGACCGATTATTAGTGACGAACGTTGCCTTTAAGATATCTTAATTTGGTTTTAAAGTAAGCGTGAGTGCTCACTTGAGTTGGCTGCACCTTGCGACATCCTGGTATGACGTAGATAGAGGCCCCGTGTGACGTTCCACGAGTAAAGCAAGTATTGTGGACGTCAGAGAAGGTTTGCA
This sequence comes from Rhipicephalus sanguineus, assembly GCF_013339695.2. Taxonomy (NCBI): domain Eukaryota; kingdom Metazoa; phylum Arthropoda; class Arachnida; order Ixodida; family Ixodidae; genus Rhipicephalus; species Rhipicephalus sanguineus. The sequence continues at coordinate 2,192 of NW_023615146.1, read as the reverse complement.
GGGCGCACGTGCACAATACGACGACTGGCACCCGGCGAGGCCTATTGTTCCTCACCCCTCTGGCTCTGTTGTCGGGCTGCTCTCAAGGTAGTTTTCGTGAGGGGACACGCGCTTAACAGGTTTAACCCATACCGAGGCACCCACATACTTTCAATCTCTACTGCGCGCGGGGCCCCGATTTGAAAACCGCGCTGTCAACGTCACCACAGCTTGAGTGCACGTGGTCTTTGACGCTTCCCCGCATGGGGCGCCAGTTTCTTGTGGTTTTTAGGCGGGCGTTTTGAAGTGATGCTAAAATGGTCACAATTAACTACGCTAGAATTAGATGTACGATACGCTAGAGCATTTACGATTTAATTTAGAGATTACCAGACACAAAGCTACAAATTACAGCAAAAAAGTCACCAACAAAAATTTCGCTGTCAGGGGTCCTTTAAAAAAGCTACATATCATACAAGAAAAACAATTGCATATTGGAAATCAGCACAAAAATATAAATAAGCTGTGCAAGATTCATCAAAATTGACCCAGAATTGAAGAAAAAAGGTTTTAAAGCACAGTACTGCCCTTTAATAGCGACAAAGTACACTGCCACACTTGTGCCAAGAACTATCCACAATTCCCTGCAGAACAAGCATGTGGTGCCACTTCCGTGTGGACTGCCTCACAAAGGGCAAGCTGCGCGGTATGGGAATGATAGGTACCTGAGTACACTGATGCAGCGAAAGCAAAAACAGGCTGCAACATAGCAGTACACAGCAATGAATGGGTGTAAATCAAATTCTGAATGTTCGTGCATTTTCAAAATTTATCAGGTGCAACGAAATTTGGAAATTTACAAGGCATTCGCTGCACTGTACCATGTGTCACACAGGCACTCTTGAAAGTTTAATTTTCAAGCACTCTTGAACACTATTAAAACTCAAGTTTCGTTGCCAGGTGCTGTTTGAGACCGTTATTCATGTTACCGGGCAACATTGACTGTTCAGAACTATATGGGGTTCAGCCTCGTCCTCTAGTTAAACCAACTCTTGGAAAGAACCACTAGCAGCAGTGAAGTGGGACACGCTGGCGAGCATTCGCCACCGCAGACACATGGCGCGAGCGGTTGGCGAATGCGAGACCATGGAGAGCCTTCAGCAGAAAGGAGAGTGATGTGCACGCGGCTTAGGAGAAGTGGGGATATTCCACACTGCATTTGAGAAATATTAGCAACTTGAGCACCTTTCAAGATCTGGGAAATATAGCATGCCCACTAGTGTCTCGCCCATTTTAATGTTTAACTGTTTTTAATGACGTGCATTTAGACACTTTTACTACCCCCGCTGCCTCCGTGTCCCGCAGATATAAAGGTATGTTGCAATGTTACCCAGTGCAATTTCAAATAAATTTGGGCTATGTATACACCTACAGACCCTAAAACCAGACTAGAACCAGAAAAGCCGGGTTAGGTGGCTTTTTGTAGAGATGCAAGAGAATAAAAGAGCTTTTTTTAATTCAAAAACTGGGTTTTAAAGTATGAATTCATAACAAACTTTTTCTTTGGATGGTTTGTTGTGAGCAGCGATCCCCCCTCATTTGCTTGCAGAGTGGCTTCCGTTCCTTCTGCCTTGGCAAATTAGCAAAGATGCTCGGTAAGGCATATATGGTTTCAGTTTTTTCCTCCCAGTGTCTTGCAGTATTATTTATTCGGGCTTGTCAAAAGCATTGTGGTTCTCTAGGGAAAACGTCACGCACAATGCTCAACGAAGAAGCCTTGATCGATCTCACACACAGCAGTGCGGCAAAACACAGCAAGGTGTGGCAAAAAACTAATCCCAAATGGCCATTTCCCTGTGAGCATTTAGCGTTGAAGACACCCCGGTGACAAAAGCAAAGGCAGCTGTAATGGGTTCCGAGCTATTTAATGTTATTGATATGGGGTGTGACTCTGCATTGCCTACTACGCACAAATCTGTAGCATAAAGAATGCCGAAGCAATAACAGCGTTGCTGAGGTAATGCTCATGCATATGCACGAACAAAAGCACGCCGGCCTGCTTGAAGGCTGCTTGAAGTTATAATCATTACAAAATCACTTACTTCCAGGGGCGTAGCCAGAAATTTTTTTTCCTGGGGGGGGGGGGGGGGGGGGGGGGGGGTTCAGTCATACTTTGTGTATGTTCGTGCGTGTGTATATACGCAAGCAAAACT
>NW_023615145.1:422500-620001 GCF_013339695.2 Rhipicephalus sanguineus | reverse complement strand
CAACAACGATCTTTTATTTTGCTATTAACGTATTAGTTCAAAGCCATTTGATCTCTAAGTAGGCACCACCAGAAAAGAGCAAGTTTCCGAGCTCTTTGGAGGGCAAAAGCTGGCTTCACTTTCGCAGGCAAGGCGTTTCGAGAGCTTCCACTCTAGAATTTTTTTAAACCTCCTTGTCCCAGACGCAGATACCACATGTTACCACAATTATTCGTACAACACTCTCCATCTTTATCAGAAGATACTTCGATAGACTCAGAAATGTGTTATTATAGTCCTACATACTGTAGCATCAAACGCCTATAGACATAAATGTTAGCTTTAAAATTTCTCAACCGCGACCTGTGAATGAAACGTCTGCTAGAATGTCCAAAATTTTATGTTTCTTAATCACAGTATTTTAGCGTCATTCCGAAACAACTCATCGGGTTTCTTTAACTGCTTAAGATCACCGCTCCTTATACACTCTGCTGTCAGCGATTTTGCAGCGAGGCTCTCTTTGCGCACCCTCTGCCGTTGCCGTGAGGCGTTCACTAAAGCAGGTTGCGTGACCAGCGCGAAAGGAGCCTTGTGAGAGCGGGAAGGAGGTCACCTGATCGACTGCGTACACAGGACATGTAAATGGATAGAGGAATGACTAAAGGAATTGGCCTGGTGTGCGACCGATGGCGGCGCTGCGAACGGCGCCTGTATGACATCAGAGCGGGGATTCGCGCGCTTTCGTCTGCTACGTAGGCCCAGCGCCGTGTTGAAACCACCGTTGTGGTAAATCTCAACAAAAACGCTGTTCAATTGGTTATCTTGCGTATGGTGACTACTGACGCTGTTCGAACAACCGTGGGACTGCTTTTAACGTTCACTTAGAACTACAACTCTATGTTCTTTAGAACTGCGGCCGCTTGTCGCCGCGGCGAGTGCTGCGCAATGGTGAAGTACTGCTCTGTGCCTCACAGTGTACTTCGTCCGCTTGTGAAAAAGGCGTTAGCTTTCACAACTAGCCTAATGACCCAAAGCTAAAGAAGTGCATCGGAAGCTCAGAATGGGAAAGCGCTGCACGCCTTCATCAACCGTTTGCAGCAAGCACTTCGCGGACAGTGACTTCTGCTACCCACCGTACGCGCGACTCTTAGGTAAACTTGTGACCGTGTTTAAGCGCCCCGCGAATACTTTAGGCGTTTATGGCACGCAGGCTATAAGCATAGGCGACTTACACCAGGTGTGGTACCGTTCCACAACCTGCCGCGAAGGCCCCTAGACAAAGAGCCGACGACGCGGCCTCCGGATCCCCTCGCAGGAAAGCGCGCCTCGTGAGCTCAGCTGACCGGCGCAGGATATCTGAGACTACGGCTGCATTTGGATGGCGTACATACGTATTTTACTTATGAAGGCAAGCGCGCGCCTAGCGGACTGCTTATCATGATGTCATAAGCGAAACCTGTTGCCGCTGTTTAGTGCACATTCTCTAAAAGTTTTCACCTGAGGCAGTGCAGACGCTTTTTAAAAGCGGAGCTCTTTAAGCTTTTCGTTAGGCTGCGTGGCGTGAAACTGGACCCAGCTTGCCTTTGCCACGTTAATCTCTGTGGCCCTGTGCGTGGTATAATCAGCGATTAACTATTTGTTATATTCTAATACCCATGTGACGGCCCTGTGCGGTATTAATAGGAACTACGACGTAATATCGTTCTCACTGAACCAACATTACGGGACAAACTGCGATCATGGGCATCGGCAGGGGGGTGTGCAACAAGGCGGCACTTGCGCACTTGTTTGCAGGACGAAAGCAGCGGCGGTGATGCGATCTCCGTTGACGGCCTCGACCGCGCATTCAACAACGTGGCCTGCGTCGTACACTGTCTCACCCTCGATGAGGCGCCGCTACCTTTCACAAGCTTTATCTACATACTTGTAGATGCTGGAGAAGGGCACGCTTACTGAAATATCGAAAGCACCACCCAAACTAATAAGTATCGTATGGCGGAAACAAGATAACGTGCGAGAACACTCACACATAGTTTCACTTTCTAACCAGCAATGCGGCCGGTGGCGTCGGCGCACTCGTCGACCATCCGAGGGATTTCTTGGCCCTGTCGATTGGGCCGCAGCTAAAACAACTTCAAGATTACACTCGAAAACATTCGTTGCAGGCGTTAGTTGACCGTCGCGAGGCTGTTCGTTCGACAAAGTTCCCGCCTGAAGCAGACGATCCGCATACAGGAGCAGCGGCTGCTGCAGCGTGGTTGAGAGCGGAGCCCCCGCTCTGACGTCACACGCGAGAGGGCGCCACTCCAAGATCTCGAGGCCAATAATTAAAACGAAATGAATTTTTTTGGCGAGAGGAAGTTTGAACACGGACCCTCACAGATCGAAGCACGTCTCTTAACTAGTTGTCTATACACCCACGCTTGCACCACAGGAATTGATGGGAAGCGTATGATTGGGGGGGGGGGGGGGGGGCACGTGGGACACTCGCCGCGCGCCTCTCGCAGCGAATCACGCGCGCGTGTGCAGGGGTCATTTTCCCTCCGACGTTGTCATGCTCATTCAGCGGTTGTGGTGCACGTGAGATCTCGATAACGAGCGTTGAGACGATGCTGCCGGTTGCTTCGCCGGTGCCAACACGATATTACGAGGAGAGAGGCTCATCACGAGCCAGCCAGGAGGTATATAAAATAGTATAGTAAGTGAAAGCTTTGCCGAAACTTAGGATGAAAAAGTAATGCCTGATGAAAGGCACGATACCTTCGCGGTTCGACGGTTTGCACGGCGCGGTACCGACTGATTTTTTACAGCGGGGCTGTTATGCTCGATCTGTGTACGGCGCTATCGTTTGCAGCATAGCGAAGCCGGTGCATCGCAGAGTTGGGAACGGGAAGCGAGGGTCTGAAGAAAGGGAGAGCGTTAAGCATAGTAAAGCAAATGAGTGTCAAGGCAAGGATTGAGTGAAGCGAGGGAGGTGGAGCAGGGATGAGATCGGGATATTGAAGCGAAGGTGAGGGTGGGTCTGAGGAGTAATGGAGAGAGCACATCATAGTAAAGCAAAGGGGTGTCAAGCCAATGGAGCTTCAAGGTAAGAAATATGTGAGGCGACCGGGAGAAGGAGGGAGGTGAACTGTAATTGGAAGCAAGTGTGAGAATGACGAGGACGGCAGAGAGCAAACCAGAGCAATGCAATGAAGTCTAAAGACAAGAAAAAATGCCTGAGCCGAAAGGGGGAGGAGGAGGAAGGTGCAATGAACAGGGAAGCTAGGGTGATGGTGAGGAAGAAGGGAGGCACTAAAAACATAGTAAAGCAATGGAGTTGTAGCGCGCACTGTCGCCACAACGCGGAGACGCATAGGTCGGCGTCCTAATACGATGCATTCGCGCCGGCAGCCACAGTCGAGAGAACTGAAAAGGCAGCCCGTGCTCGAGGCGCATGCTCGGCACGAGCAGTTGAGTTCAAAATGTCGGCACACAGTGAAGCGAGGGGGAGGAGAAGGGACGTTAACGTGCAATGAAAGCGAGGGTGATGAGGAGAAGGAAAGGACATAGTGAAGCATAGTAAAAGAGTGGAGTGTCAAGGCAATGCATGAGTGAGCCTAAGGGGGACGAGAAGGAACGTGGACGAGAAAGAAAAGGATGGGCGAGGGTGCGGAGGAATGTAGAGAGCACATCATAGTAAAGCAATTGAGAGTCATGTTAGAGTTTAAGTCAGACGAGCGGGCAGGAGGAGGGAAGTGACAGGCAAAGGGATGCGAGGCGGAGGAGGAATGGAGAAAGCAACTCATACTTAAGCGGCGTAGGAATTTCATCGCCGAAGCTTTCCGCAGCTCTGCTGTCAAATGGAGCTTGTGATAGTAAAGCCACGCCGAGAATTTTTGACAGCGAAGCTCTTTAAGCAGGCCGTAAAAACTTTGGTGTGCCTAATGTGTAGAAGAAAACATTCATCATGAAACGGCCCGCGCTCTCTTCCTTTTCTTTACAGTAAAGCTATTTAAGCTATCGGTAACTTGTGCTCCGTCGTGCAAAACTCCTCAGGTGGGTATGGGCCATAGGAATTGGGCCTATGCTCAGCGAAGTGAGCACGTGAAACACGTGAAAGAGAGCGATAGAAAGAAACTTCGATAATTACACTGTTGCGGCATCAGAATTTGCGCAATAGACGCCGCACGCACTAAACAACGCGCCACAGGACAGACATGCATCATGGCAATGACAAAAGTAAAAAAAATCACAGTGGAGTCGCAAGGCCGAAGCAATAAATGCGAGAGCAACAAATTGTAATGTTATGCGAAGTAAGCCTAGCAGCTAAATCTTTTGTGTCCGATCATACGTAACTGTAGAAAACGCTGGTGTAAGACAATACGACCGCACTAGGGAGAGAGGCGGCTTTCATGCAGTCTCTCGTCTCACCGCTTCGCGTTTACCGCACGGGACGTAGAAGGGTATAGGAGCCGTGTGCTGATACCTGCTGAAATAGCGCGCACGTCAGCGCCGCGAGCGCGCCCTTATGAACAAAAGTCGCATTTGCTGCTCGAGTGATGCAGCCCCCCGCCCTCACCCGGGGTCGCTTGAGGCTGCACGAAGGACGGGTGGGGCGTTTACTCGCTGCTTGAGGGGTAATCGACGGCAGACCTGGCACGCGTGTAGATGTTTCTCATGCGCCCTCCATGCGACGGAGGTGGCTGGCTCGTTTCATCTGGGCTTTAGCGGCGTTCGTCGCCAGCTCTCGCAAGCTATAACTCGCGGGTGGAACATACGACGCACGGGGTGATGTTATCGATCTGTACTTTACACGGAACATGAAGGCGACAGCGAGGGCGCAAACCCGTCGAGAGTGTCCATATTGCGATTGTTTTTGGCGAGGCGGCACGAGCGCCACCTGGTGACTCAACTCCACCTACAGGAAAGCACACACCTCATCGGCTGACCTCCCTGAAGGACTCTGGGGGAAAGATGAAATACTATCACGGCATTTAGATTTATTCAGGTGGCTTAGTGGCAGCAGTCAATGAGAAGCCGAGTTCAGCCATCATTTATTTCTTCGCACGGTGGTGTTTCGATCGCACTATCTTGTATCTTAAGATACACGATGCATGATTTCATGTATCGGAAATTTATATACTGATGCACCGAGACGTATGGCAACAGAGATACAAGGTACCCAAGTAGTATCCAAAGTAGTATCTAAGATACATGTACTTCGATGCTGCTCAGCACTGACGATATGTTCTGTTGCTTCTATTTCAATGAGAACCATCAATACCCGTGATGTACATGCATATGCAGCGACTGTTTGCCTTCCTTCCATAGTAGAGTACCTAATCGTCCGAATCGTCAACAATTCTAAGGCGACAGGCTTGGATGCAACGTCAAACGCGGCAAGTGGTGGTCGGTAGCGGCGGCTTGAACACGAGTGATGCGAAAGATCATCGTGTGGTGACGCAAATGACGTCACATATCTCTAAAATTAGGGTTCATCATGACGTTACTTTGACGCAAATAACATGACGTAGCTTGATGACGTCATCCCACGAAATCTTCGCTTGATCAAAGTGGGCCGATCCCGGATGCAGTGCAAAACCACGGGAGGTGCAGAAAGCTTTCGGAGGGGGAATCATTACAATCGACTGAGCATAAAAATATAGTGGCTTTCGCCTTGGAGTCATCTGAGGCGAATGCATAAGTGACCGTGCGACTTTTTTATGAAGAGCATTGTTATGAAAAACTTAAAGGGGCCCTCCAACACTTTTTTTCATCGCTGCTGACCGCATCAACGCGTAGTGGCGCTCGCCAGAACTATTGCGGGCGGAAATGACGAAGATGAGCGCTGGCCTATGATTGCACTGCAAACGGGTTTGAGCCTTTTAGGGAGTTTCGGGCTCGACGCATAACGTGCATCCAAAAGGTACTACGCAAAACCCCCTTCAAAATAAGGTTCAAAAGGAGGTTTTATTTACATCCTTTAAGGGAGTGATTGGACGGAACTAAGGAGGTAAATTAGTGTTTTTATTGAACTCATTTTGAAGGCTTGAACGGAGCGCATTGGAAGTTTTTCTGGTTCTTTTTAGAGGTTTTAAAGCCTCCTTTTGGAGGTAAAGTTGGTGTTTTTATGTAACCCATTTTGGGGGCTTGAACAGAGCGCATTGAGAGTTTTTCTGCTTCTTTTGAGAGCTGTTAAAGCCTCCTTTTATACCAGGGCCTAGAGCGGTCGCGAAATGAAAAAAAAAAGTATGTTTTAGGCACTATATTACGTTTACCGGCCAATTTACGCTACTATTCATCACTAGGATATAATAGAAAATGGACATCAGAGTATTTATGCACAACCATGACATTTACATACAAGTACGCACGACAAAGGAATCGAACTCGCGACCACACGCACTTAAAGCAAGCACTATAACCATTACACCACAGCGCCACCACTTGCAAGCTTGCTTTTTTTCGTGGGCTTATATATATACCAATGTATGTACAAAGCGGCTGGTAACCCGTCGGCACAACTTCGAACTTCTGTTCTTGTACCATCGGCGTGTGTTTGCTCTTGCGGTAGGTCAATACATAATTTGTGGGGCGTCATGCAGGCCGAGCCGATCGACGTAAACACCCTCGGCTCCGAATTCTCCGGTTCACCGTGCCGTGCCGCTAGAAAAATTATAAACGTGTGCCCTCTTCGCTCGCGCTAAATTCGTGAATACCAGCGTGACAAAGGTATCTTCAGATGAGCGAACGTATGTTAATTCCATGAGCGTATGCTGTGGAGCAATTTTCGTTATTTCTGCAGCCGCGAACTGCGCGCGTCCAGGTGCGGCACCGTGTTATGAGCGGTTCGAAGACCGCCTGCGTTCTCATATGAAAGTTACACACGCAGATGCCCGACATAGAAGAACATTGTAACGCACCTACATTAAGTGCATTTGTACAATAAGGCTAGCATCACTTTTGGGAAATATGAAACGTGTGCACTTCACCGTGCCAGTATGTAAGTACAATCCAAAAAAATAAGCTACCCAAGGAACTTGGTGTCAGCCTACACACGAAGGCAACTAATTAGTACAATAAGGCTAGCATCACTTTTGGGAAATATGAAACCGTGTATACAGGCAGTTGTACAGTTTTTTTGTGCCTTAGTTTGCCCTATGGCATCAAAACATGTCGCACATGATTTTGGAGTTGAGTTTCCTACAAAAAAGCCCAAAATAGACCTGTGGTGTTGACTGTAGGTCCACTTACCAAGGTGCATAAAAGCATTCAGCAATGCCCACAAAATTACAAGGTTACCTTCATATGTTGCTGTACATATTTACTCACAGATACCTGGAAGCCATCGTAAATTTCTGGAAGTGTGCTTGGGAACTTGTCGGCATAATCACATGACTGCAATGTACCAATACTTCTAATACGCATAACAAGAACAGCCATGCTTCAATTTTTTTATGCCAGCTAGCGCCATCTGTAACTCAAAAGTTCATCCTTAATTCCTCACTTGATGGCTTACGCATAATTACCACATTGAAAATAATCCAAGCACCATGGCTGCAACGTCAACTTGCAATTAGGCAATCACAGGCACTAAATAAAACAATTCCTGTAAGTAGTGACTGGTCGCTTTGCACCATGGATCCTAGGACTTGATATGCCATGAGGATGAATAAAAATTGACCACACATATATAGAGACTGTGAAACAGTCAGGAGTTCAGTTCATAGGTAAGGAAAACGTGAAAACGAAATCAGAACACATAGCAACAAAGGGGACGGAACGACACACTACTAACAACTGAAGTTGAACATGTGCTTGGCTTTTTTTAGTCATGTGTGTTTATATCTTTCTGTGGTTTTGATTACACTTCAGTTACTAGTAGCGTATTGCCCTGGCTCGCCCCTTCATTCCTCTGTGGATGTGTGATTCTTTAGTCTGGTAATTTTTTCGTACTGTGTGTTTACATCTTTCTGTGGTTTCGATTAAACTTCAGTTGCTAGTAGCGCATCATCCTGTCCCCTTCATTTCTCTGTGCTGTGATTTTGTTTTGCGCCCTCTTTAACTATGAATATACACCAACTCGCCCAACTGCCCCTGTTAAGACTTATGTTTGCTGAATAACACTGGGTCCACTCAGCGTCTTTTTAAACAATGCGAAATTTTCAAATGCACACGATATCAGAAAGGTTGCACGCAGTATTGCGCATAACACTCTGCATCAATACCAGTGTTGGCCTAAATGTGGTAAGATGTACGAGCTGTTCGACATAGTGTAAAGTGAGGCACATCAGGGTGTTCCCACAATCATGGGTGTCGGCAGCGGTTTGCACAAAGGGCACCTGCCGCCATCAAGACACACCAGCACTTGACCCCACCCAAGCTACACCAATGTTCTCCTGCTCACCAGGCCGACACGTTACGCCGCCTTGCACCCCCAAGACAAAATCCTGCCGACAGTCATGCCCACAATACTGTCACGTGGTCGTGACGTCGACGAAGACAGCAGTCGGCGTTTGCAGGATGGAACTGTTTATTTGGCCGAACTTGTGGCCGGAAATGAGAACTAGAACTACAGCAATACACGCTGTACAATGATAGCGGCGAACAGGGCGTCGTCCGTCGATCAACTGACAAGCGATCAAGTGCGTCGGTTTTTATACAGGTGCTATCGAACTTTCCAGCGATATCGCTGGTGGCGGCGTTATCTCTCGATAAAGCTGGAACATTCGCGTGCGGCGCGAAATCTTAACAAAACGATCTACTACAATCGAGAAGTCTCTCGAACACTGCTTCGCGGACAGCCTCGAGCGTTGATAACCGCCCTTGCTGGTCAAACCCAAAAAACATCAAAATAAGACAAGAAGTGGGCGTGGCATTGCCCGCCTCTGAAAAAGCATCGTCCCGATGCTTGTGAAAGAACAAAGAAGAGAGAAAAAAAAACAAGTGCATACATAAATAAATTACAATAACAAAGGTAAAAGTAGAGTCCCCAGATTCGCTAACGTGCAAAAAACGGCTTAAGACGCACGACATGGACGACTTCAGGTCGTGCGCGGCGTCGCTGGGAGTTCGTAATGCCGTCCGGGATGACCTCGTAGTCAAGAGCGCCGAGACGTCGAAGAACTTTGTAGGGTCGGAAGTATCGCCGAAGGAGTTTTTCGCTAAGGCCACGTCGGCGTATCGGCGTCCAGACCCAGACGCGGTCGCCGGGCTGGTATTCCACGAAGCGTCGTCGCAGATTGTAGCGACGGCTATCGGTGTGCTGCTGGGTCTTGATGCGCAGGCGGGCGAGCTGTCGAGCTTCCTCGGCACGTTGTAAGTAAGCGGCGGCGTCGAGGTTTTCTTCGTCGGTGACATTCGGTAGCATGGCGTCCAGTGTCGTCGCCGGGCTCCTTCCGTAGACCAACTTGTACGGCGTCATTTGCGTCGTTTCTTGGACGGCCGTGTTGTAAGCGAAGGTCACGTACGGAAGGACGGCGTCCCACGTCTTGTGCTCAACGTCGACGTACATGGCCAGCATGTCGGCGATGGTCTTATTTAGACGGTCGGTGAGGCCATTGGTCTGCGGGTGGTAGGCGGTGGTGCGGCGGTGGCTCGTCTCGCTCTATTTTAAGATCGCCTGGGTTAGGTCCGCAGTAAAGGCGGTACCTCTGTCTGTGATGAGGACCTCTGGGGCGCCATGACGCAAGATTATGCTCTCCACGAAGAACTTGGCTACCTCGGCGGCACACCCTTTGGGCAAGGCCTTCGTCTGGGCGTAGCGGGTGAGGTAGTCAGTTGCTACGACGATCCACTTGTTGCCGGAAGTCGACGTCGGGAACGGCCCCAGTAGGTCCATCCCGATTTGCTGGAACGGCCGGTGGAGTGGTTCGATTGGCTGCAGAAGCCCCGCTGGCCTAGTCGGCGGTGTCTTCCGTCGATGGCAATCTCGGCAAGTCTTAACGTAGTGGGCGACGTCGGCAGGAAGGCGTGGCCAGTAGTATTTTTCCTGTATCCTCGCGAGCGTGCGGGAAAAGCCGAGGTGGCCAGCCGTCGGGTCGTCGTGCAGGGCCTGCAGAACCTCTGGTCGCAGTGCCGAAGGTACAACGATGAGGTAGTCGGCCCGGGCCGGAGAGAAGTTCTTCTTTACGAGGACGTCGTTTTACAACGAAAGCTGTTATGAGATCATTTCACCGGCCGTTTTTGGCGCCATAGTTGTCCGCCGCCGCCGCCGCCGCCGCTGCCGCTGCCGCTGCCGCCGCCGCCGCCGCCGCCGCCGCCGGTGTCCGCAACCAGTATCGCTCGAAATAAGAAAAAAAAAACGAAATAGAAAAAAATGCCAGGAAGGAACGAGGTTCGAACCTGGGCCCACTGCGTGGGAGCCCAGTATTCAACCTCTGAGCCATTCCGGTGCTTGGAACTGCTATGCAAAAAGGTCCTATACAGACTTCATGTCGGGAAGGAACCACATTATCATGCAATATAGCGTGGTAGAGAGTAAAATAAGCACCAAGCGTCGCGCAACGCGTCGCACAACGCGAATTCTGTAACCAGGCGTCACACAATGCTAATTGCGCAATGAGTAGGTTGTTGAATGCTTCCATCCCATTGCAAAGGACTCTGCCATAATTCTTCATCGTCGTCAGGCACAGCATCAACAAAGTGCGCATAATGCCTTACATGCGTTTGGCAGGTACCACGGCTCTTCGTAGAATGACGAAAAATGGCCCAGTGCCTGTTGCCCTACTTCTCAAACATTACAATGATTTATAGCGTAGTGGGTTCCTCGCAAGTGCACTTGTAGTGGTTGCCAAGGAAGCCCATAAGCGCATGATCCATATCCTCGGGGTCTCAGATAAATTACAGTGATTTAGAGCGTAGTGGGTTTCTCGCAAGTGCACTTGTATTGGTTGCCAAGGAAGCCCATTAGCGGATGTTCCATTTCCTCGTGGTCTCAGTAAAATTACAATGATTTAGAGCGTAGTGGGTTCCTCGCAAGTGCACCTGTATTGGTTGCCAATGAAGCCCATCAGGGCATGATCCATTTCCTCGGGGTCTCAGTAAAATTACAATGATTTAGAGCGCAGTGGGTTCCTCGCAAGTGCATTTGTATTGGTTGCCAAAGGATCCCATAAGCGCATGATGCATTTACTTGGGGTCTCAGTAAAGTACTTCACCCCACCCCGTCTCTCTCCCACGGCAACGTATGTTATACAGCATGACGGGGGAGGGAAATAGCAACCGGGCGCCACCCAATGCAAATTACTTATCTGGTGGGCCGTTTAAAGCTTCCAACCCATTACAAAGGGCTGAGCCATAATTCTTCATCATCATCAGTCGTCGCGTCAACAAAGTGCACATAATGCCTTACACACGTGCGGCTGGTGCCTCGCTTCTCCGCAGAATGACGAATAATGGCTTAGTAGATGCTTCCCAACTTCACAAAAATTGTGATTTATGGCGTAGTGGGTATCTTTCTAGTGTACATGTATTGTAGCCCCAAGAGAGCTGACAACGGGCTCTAGAAACGCCGCTCTTGCAGCTTTCGCTGTGACTGTGCTGCGGTTTCAGCGCAGGCCTGGCGCTTTTTTTTCGAGAAATGACGCCAATCCCCTCCTGAATACTTTGGGAACAACGGTGGTCCTGCCCTTGAGGTATTCCACAAGGCCCCTGAGTTCCGGGTCGGCTTGCTGTCGTTCAGCGAAGTCGTCGGCACTTATGGTTCCCAAGAAGCAGTCATCATCGTGGTCGTCCTGCGGCGGTGCGTCGACGGGGGCCCGAGACAAGCCGTCGGCGTCGGAGTGTTTTCTTCCGGACTTGTAAACGACGGTAATGTCGAATTCTTGCAGTCTTAGGCTCCACCGTGCGAGGCGACCTGAAGGGTCCTTCAAGTTGGCTAGACAACACAAGGCGTGGTGGTCGCTCACAACTTTGAAGGGCCGGCCGTAGATGTAGGGGCGAAACTTCGATGTAGCCCAGATGATGGCCAGACACTCCTTTTCTGTTGTGGAATAGTTGATTTCTGCCTTTGATAGCGACCAGCTAGCATAACTGATGACCCTTTCCAATCCGTCGGTATTCTGCACAAGGACGGCGCCGAGTCCTACGGTGCTTGCGTCGGTGTGAATTTCCGTATCGGCGTGCTCGTCGAAATGCGCAAGTATCGGAGGCGTCTGCAGGCGTCGTTTCAATTCTTGAAATGCCTGAACTTGTGACCTTTCCCACCTGAATTCGACGTCGGCCTTCGTGAGTTGCGTCAGTGGCTCGGCGATCCGTGAAAATTCCTTGACGAAACGTCTGTAATAGGCGCACAAGCCGAGAAAACGGCGTACGGCCTTTTTGTCGGTGGGCGTCGGGAAGCCAGCGATGGCAGCTGTTTTCCGCGGGTCCGGGCGAACACCATCCTTGCTGATCACATGACCCAAGAACAAGAGCTCCTCGTACGCGAAGCGGCACTTTTCAGGCTCCAAAGTGAGTACAGCTTCAAGGCGCCGAAGGTGTTCGTCGAAGTTTGAGGATAACACTACGACGTCGTCCAAGTACACGAGGCACGTCTGCCACTTCAAGCCGGCCAGTACTGTATCCATAACCCGTTGAAAAGTCGCAGGTGCCGAGCAAAGACCAAAAGGCATGACCTTGAACTCAAACAGGCCGTCTGGCGTTATAAAGGCAGTCTATTCTCGGTCTCTCTCGTCGACTTCCGTTTGCCAGTAACCGGTCTTTAGGTCCATCGTGGAAAAGTACTTTGAGTTGTGTAATCGATCCAGGGTGTCGTCTATCCGGGGAAGGGGATACACGTCCTTCTTCGTGACTTTGTTCAGGCGTTGATAATCGACGCAAAAACGAAGAGTCCCATCCTTCTTCTTCACTAGCACCACGGGGGATGCCCACGGACTCTTCGACGGCTGGATGATGTCGTCGCATAGCATTTCGTCGACCTGTTTCTTCACGGCCTCGCGTTCCCGCGTCGAAACCCGGTAGGGACTCTGACGGAGTGGTCGAGCATTTTCTTCTGTTATAATGCGGTGCTTAGCAAGGGGCGTTTGTCGGACCCGCGATGACGACGAGAAACAGTCATTGTATTGCAGGAGCAGGGTTTTGAGCTTGTCTTGCTTGACCTTCGGAAGGCTCGGGTTGACGTCAAAATCCCGTTCGGGACCTCTATTCGTCGAAGCAGGTTCGACAGCATCGAAGAGGGCGAAAGCATCGCTGGCGGCTAGACATTCGTCGATGTAGGCAACCGTCGCGGCAATACACTTGTCTTGAACACAGACTGGTGGGCAAGCAACAAACTTTCTGCTTTGCCAGGAGTGTATTCCTGAAAATTACACAAAAAAGAAGTCCACTAAGATTTCTGTATACATAAAAATGAATGTCTTACCGAAGATTCGCACATTGACTATCCTTATTGCAGACATTTTGTCAAAACACGAAATAAATACAAAATTGAGACGCTGCTAAGTATTTCCTTGTGAGCGTTTCACTTCGTGTGCACAGGGCGAAAAACTAACGGATGTAAAAAAAAATGCGAAACACCACCAGAAGTTTACTCTTGTCATGTTTACCATTATGTGGGTAGTTTTTGATGTCAGTAAAGTTATCATTATAAGTACACTTTAAAAGGGTTGTGAATGTTAGCAAGGTCTTGATTAACCGCACCTACTCTGTTTAGGAGTGAAGATTGGGCAACTTGGCACTGAACCATGGCAAAATTAAACAGCGCACTTCTAATGAGGATAAACTAAGGCCTGGGCACAATAACAGTGCTTTCACCTTCTCAAATTGTGTCAACAGTCATGATACTGTGTATTGGTCATAAAAACTATGACAACATAATAAACAAGATGATTCAACAATCTGGTTCAACAGACTCAAAAGCTGACTTATACCAATGCGATTAAATTAGCCTTGCACATCTCCTAATGGCTAAGAATAGGCACATGTAACCTTGGCAAATTCCACTGTTGATACGTGACCAATGAAGTCGCATTCCTTCCATGCCGTTGAATGGCCGTTCCTTCTTTTCTGTTTTCACTGTTTTCTGATTTTCATTGTTTTCACTAGCATAAATGTTCCTTTTTGATTTTGTCACTTTGCAGATGGCGTAGGTGTTTTGCCTTTGAATGTGCACGTTTCTTCTGCTTTGTCTTTCCTGTTTCTTTTTGTATGCATATATGTTTTGCCTTTGAACGTGCACACGTTTCAGCTGCTCTGTCTCTCTTTTTGCTCTACTGGGCCTTGTGCACTTCTCAAGCTACCATTGTCGCTTTTTACTTGAGGCCCATTTCCTGTATATTGCTGGAATAAAGATTTATCCATTCATTCAATACCATAAAACGCATGTGCTTCACAATACACACTGCACTT
This sequence comes from Rhipicephalus sanguineus, assembly GCF_013339695.2. Classification (NCBI taxonomy): domain Eukaryota; kingdom Metazoa; phylum Arthropoda; class Arachnida; order Ixodida; family Ixodidae; genus Rhipicephalus; species Rhipicephalus sanguineus. The sequence goes on along the minus strand of NW_023615145.1, from coordinate 605,691 downwards.
AGCAGATGTCTGTCACATGATATGGCCGTCATTGTATAGCTTTAACATGATTTATTCGTTCTAGTTAAATGAATCCAAGCTAATGATGTTAATGTACCTTGATATGCTATTTCACTGTTCCTTGATGATATGTATGAAGGTACAGTGCTTATGTACCTTAATATGCTATTTCAGGAGACGGGCAGAGTGCACAATGCAAAATTGTTGCCGAAAAGTCTTTTCACTTCCTGACAATCTGTGCTTCGCTGGGTTCTCACAGTTGCATGGCGGGAGAAAGATGTCCAGGGTAGTTGACTGCATCCAAGGTAGATGCTGCAAAATGAGAGCGCACGGTCTTGTCACATGTCAATGTGCGCAAAATTGATACGATGACGAAGGATTAAAACAAACAAATGAAGTTGAAGAAAAGAATAAATCGACAACAAAGTTGTCCTTTATGCACATTCCATCATGTGACAATGTGATAACCGTGGCATTTTGCTTTAATGTATATTCCCTGAAAGCATCATGCCTCATTCATGCTTTATCGCAGGCAAGAAAATTATATCGTGCAAACAACTTTATCAGGGCGCACTCCTGGGTCGATTGACTGGTCGTATGAAGCATGAGTGATATTCACAGAAGTTCCAAAACATGCATCACACATCATTGCTATCTGAGTTTAACGACTTAAATGCGAAGCGTTTGTTAAACACTTCTACGACGTTGAACGGATCTATCTACCTATCTATCTAGCCGCCTACGACTCGTAGCTCGTGTGGTTGTATCGTTAATGGGATGTATGCAAAAATTCGTGTGGCATGACACGACTGCATGAAGAACATGAATGATGGGTCTTAGCTTGAAAATCATGATATGCATTTCATTAACGACATGATTTACACGTCACTCCCTTGGTTCTCTTGCGACTATTTCGTTAACTTGATATTTACCAAAAATAGGTATGGCGTCACAAGAGTGTATGACGCACATAAACGACAGTTTCTAACGTGCAAATCATGGCACGCTTCTCATGTATGGCGTTATTTTGACAACATGGTCTCGGGAGCGCTAGTGGCCGTTTCGCCTGCTTCATATACACCAAAATTGGTATTGTGCAGTGTGACTGTACGTCCAACATAAATTACAGCTGGCAACATGAAAATAATGACATGCATGTCATGTACACACGCCACGCTCATGGTGCGCTCGCGGCCGGTTCGCTAGCTTGACATACACCTAAATTGATATAGCGTGACGTGATTGTGCGACGAACATAAAATGACATATAGTAACATGAAAATAACGACATGTATGTCATTTACGGCATGGAGCCTGGTGCACTCGCGTCCGGTTCTCTAACTTGACATCATACCAAGATTGGTATAGCGTGAAGTGACTGTATGACGTACATAAATGACAGCTGGTAACATGGAAACAATGAATGACATGCGTGTAATGTACGGCATGGGTTACATGCCACGCTCATGGTGCGCTGGCGGGCACTTCGCAAGCTTGACATGCCGATTTTCTTTTCTTTTTTTTTTTTCTTTTCATTGCACTTTTCAGCGACGCAATGTGCAGAAGGTCATCTACAGGTGCATAAGCGACGATAAGGGCTCGCAAAGAGAGAGAACATCAGTATTACTTACCATTTTTGTTCCTGACTGTGCCGAGCACGCAGGGTGCCCATCATCTGCTTGGTAATGCACAGCGGCACGCTCGCTTGAGTCGACAGGCCGTCGCGATTATCGCACTCGCAGCGCAGCATGTCGCACTGTCGTCAAACCACGCATATCACATCCAGCGGCGAGAACACAGTGAGGCTGGAGGCACAAAACGCGCACACACGACCGACACAGCTCATCACTTGAGAAGTGGCGTTCACAAGGCCTATCCGGCCGAGCTACGACGATCGCGCCGCCGCGGGAACGACTCCCTCCTCGCTTTTCTTTCTTTTTTTTTCTATGTTCTTTTTCTTCACGCGCGCATGCATGCGGCGCGAAGCTTTGTCCCATTTCACTTCGGCAGCGCCTCGTCTGGCTTGCTTTTTGACCTGGCGGGGGCGGGCCGCAGTAGGCTGCAGCCGCCAAGGCCAAAGGGCTTCCTCGCTTCCTCTCCAGCCGTTCGGAGGGTCGCGTATATCACTTTCTCCGGGCTATCTGTGCAAGGGATTTTTAGTGCGCTGAAGCATGCCGCCTCTTTCTTTTACTTCTTTCCGCACAGCTGCATACATGCCCGCCAGCACTGAGGGCATTATGGAAAGCTTCGGAAAAAAAAGAGAAAACATGCCAGAGGAAATGAGATGGGAGTTTTTTGCTCTTGAACTCCATTCGTCGAATGGCGTCAGATAGTGAATTTACATCCTTTCTTCCACATAATTTCTTAACGAAGTAAAATTGAGGACGCAGAACTTTTATTACACCCACCTCATTACACCCTAAGGGAGTACTGTCCAGATGAAGGTAGTATTGAGGAGGATTGTAGCCCTTAAAACGCCCAATTCGGCTAGTTTGCGTTTGCAGTGTGGATAAATGTAACGTTAAGCCCCAACCGCATGCGCGCGATTTTCGAGCGACGGCGACGAGCGACAGCGACAAACGGGCTCCGTCGCGATGTCGCGTCGCGACGGGAGCACCCACATGTTCGCGACAAAGTGTCATGGTTGCTAGATTTAAAACTATTGCGTGCACGCAGGTGAATTGCAAAAAAGAATTACAGAGTAGGTGAATGGCAGCATGTCAAATTTATTATTGACTTGTGTGAGATAAGGAAGTCACAGCAGCATTACGGGATTTTCTTTTTTTTGCAATGTTTTGTTTAACTGCGACAGCAGTATCTGCTGTAACCTCGAGTGGGCGCACGGAAGCGCACGCTATCTATCTACTACGCATCTACGACGTCTACGACGCTACGACGCACTTTAACTGACATTGCAGCAAGCTACCATCATTGCAGCAAGCTACCACTGAAACATCAAAACGAGCCGTCGATCAAAATTAACGACAAAATACGGCCGCTGCCTCGCTCTCCACGTGAGATGGGGTTGCAAAGAAGGTAGGCTATCACTTGCATTCATTGAAGTACGCGCCGATTGGAAGCATCAAGAGCAAATTGCAACCGAAGCGAGGATCGGTGATGCTGCCATGTTGCCGGAAATCGTCACGCTCACTTCCGGGCGACAAGCGATTTTTTCTAGTTTTCCAGAAAGCTGCGACGCGACAAGCGACAGCGATGGATGGCCCTCCGCGACAGCAAATCATGCCGCTGGTCGCTGTCGCTCGTCGCTGTCGCCCGAAAATCGCGTGCATGCGGTTGGGGCTTTAGAAGTAATAGCGGCGTTGCATCACAAAAGGGGTAATGGTTGGGTTTAGTTTTTCTTAAGCATGCTTTTTTCACTGAACACCAACTAGACAGACGATCTTAGACATTTCAGCTTTAAAACTGCAGCGCCCGGCAAAGCATTGCGCCCGAACGCCACAGCGCTGGAGGGAAACGCGCTCGGGACGCTCCAGGCGCCGTTGTTTGTAGAAACTGAAGGGAAAAAATGTAAGAGCGTTGATATAGACGCCGTCGCGACAAGAAACACGACTAAAACAAGAAAACATGATACGAGGGCGTTCACGATCTGCCTCGTTTCGGACGCGCAGTTCACTCTTAATGCACCACATTGTTTGTTACTATAGCAACGGCGTCATCAATACGTTGGAAATAACGGCCAACATTGTATGCAAGCTTCCCGTACGTAGGATCTTTCAGTTCATTTCATTGGGGCGCCATCAGACGCACAGGGCGAGTTGAACGTGGTCAGGTGACCCCGCGAGAATCGAGGTTGAGGGTAGACCTCCATTTTATTGTATTTTGAATGTTTTAGGCTGAATAACTTCGGACTGCGTGCCCCTACCGCTGCCGTTCTTGCTGCACTAATCTCTTCAGCCTCCAGTATACGCAAGCCGAAAGTAAAAACTGTAAAACAATGAGGTCAGGAAAAGTGTTAGAGGGTCCCTTTAACACTCTCTCATGGTAGAATTTTATATCACAACGTAAGGCCCAATAAAAAAAACATGGCTGATCCCTCCGTCATAGGAAGTCGTGTAACACGCAAGTGAAACGTGTCTTCACAAAAGTAGTGCTTATTGTGAAGTGATATATTAGAGCTTGTACAATGCCTATTCGTTGTTTATCAACTATAGAACCGTTTGGCCTGGATTGCACCCATGCTGACGCCTTGTTCGTAGAGGTTCGAAGCTTGAGCCGCAAACGCGTGCGTCCCGCTGGCCTCTGTCTCGCTCCACCTAGGCACGGCATTCGCCCGTCGAAATCGTGTCCTTTCTGCAGCGCGTATTGCAGCACTTTTGTTAGTAATTGCTCTCGCAATCGAAGTAGTCGGCGGCGGAGAAGTCCCGTTGGTGCATGTGGAAGCTGCACTACTGCGATGAGCCGCCACACGCTAACACGAAGCGAAAGGCAAAGAATATAAGTGCGTCTAGGGTGCCTCGGAGACGCCAGCGCGGCCAGTCTCCCTCGCTGGTATCGAGACGCTTTAACCATGGCCTCCGGTATCACGTGCAATCTCGGAGTAAGCGCTAGTAGGTGTCGTTTACGCCACGGTGGTCTAGTGGTTATGGCGCTCGACTGTTGACCCGAAGGTCGCGGGACAGAATCCCGGCCGCGGCGACTGCATTTTTCAAGCCCGTGTACTTAGATTTAGGTGCACGTTAAAGAACCCCAGGTGGTCGAAATTTCCGGAGCCTCCACAACGGCGTCTCTCATAATCATCGTGGTTTTGGGACGTTAAACCTCACATAATATTATTACTTCTTTTCACCTGCCACAGATGGCGGCACCATCCCGCACCACCAACAGAGAGTACCGTGCGACAGAGAATGGTGTGAAAAATATAAGGGGCGTTCGTGAAGTGTCCAGCATTTGCCAAGGTAGCTCAGTCAGTTTAGCGTCGGGTGCATACCATCGCGGCCCCACATCGTGGGTTCGATTTTTTAGCGGCCGTATCTTTTCCGTGGTTTTTTTTTTCCTTCCTCAGCCGTTGGCGTCCATTTTATCAACGTTATATCCATAACGGATGTACTTGGCGGAACCCCGGCAATAAAGCACTTTCGTGTTAAAAAACCTTATTCCCAGCTTTCAACTGCTTCCTCACCTACACTTGCGGAGGAGGCCTCTTTCCCTCGAATAGCCGCTGGAGCAAGAAAGCCTGCTCTGCAAACTGCCTTCGCCCATCCTCGCGTAAACAACGGTTCCCGCACCCCTGGATTGCCGATCATAACTTGAAAGGTTTTACGCGACGACCTTACTTCAACAAAAATAGTTTGCATCAGTTCATTTTAATTCAAGCGATAACATTGTTGGAATGCGTGGACGCTTTCTTCAAACTTTGTTTACACATCGCATAAAACCACCATATTCGAGCGCGAAACATCGCGTGTCTGGCACGCCGGCATCGTGCAACGCCATTGAATCGGAGCGCGTGAGTGAAATCTGAATATTCCAAGCGAAAACGTGCTTCACTGAAAAAAAAATGATCTCGAGCAAGAGCGTGTCACAAAATAGAAGCATGCGATTGAGAACAAGCGCTATGACACCGTGTCAAATAACGCGTTGGTTCCCCTTCCGTCCATGCTGTCTTGCGCTTGCAAATTTTACGTTACGGCAACACGTACGCCATGGTAAAGCGGCGCCTCACGGCAAAACATTATCCACCGCATATTCACCGTACAGCTCCTTGAGACCATCCGGGTCGCGTAAGAAAGGGCGTCGTGTTCTTACTCCAAAGCGGTGTAACCCGGCACTGAGGTCACTACACTACCCCAGTCCCACAGGGCGCGATGTTGCTACGTAGGACTCCCGTGAGACATTGCGAGACCGTAAGTTTCGCAAATATCCCGTGAGTTCTCGTAAATACCTCTCCCAAAGTCTCGCAGTTCTCCGTTCCACAGCCCACGTGACCTTCCCCGCAAGAACGATGACGTCACATCGTGACGCCACCAGGGTACGTCACCGTAACGTCACATATCACTTAAATTTGTGACGTCACCGCTTGATGTTGCGTGATGACGTACTAAGTAACATCGCTAATCGGTCAAGAGTTTGCCGATTTTCAAAAAGAGCGCTACACCATCTGAGGGCAGAAAGCTCAAGAAGAGATCAAGGCAACACAGAGAGTTAATAGTTGGCGTTTTTTCTTTTCTTTATTTAAATAAAGAAAGATAAATGAGGGAGCTGTTGTCGCCATTGCTTGGTGAGGGCTACCTTTTCCACTTGGTTAATAGGAGAGAAAAAATTAAGAAATAAAATAATACACATATATCTTACATTTGGTAAGTTCAATAGTTCTCGTTGGAACGAAGCATACATACAATCGCAGTGCAACACTTTTAGTGTAGCCCGCCCAATATTCATCCCAAATATAAGTGTCTTTTAAAAAAAGTAGAAGCACTTTCACTGCTGTGCGATTTATCCGTGTCAACGTTTCTGTTGCCTTGATCTCTTCGCTTATGTCCGTGTTTGCAAGCCCACCTTCTCTTCTCGTGACTAAGAAGTGTTCATCGCTAAAGAGAAGGCCTTCACGTTATCAGTACCAGATCATACCGTTGTCTTTTTCGATTCATAACGTAACGTATTCTAAACGGTGTCTTAGGTATTTGTCGTATAACCAAGTCATTGTTCAACCCACCTGGACGCTTGCATCTGGGGTTGTTGATGTCCTGTGCAATGCTCGACCAACTAGCCCAAACATTCGCGTTAATTAACGGTTGTAGAAGCTACTGGGCTAAGTAACACCTGAAGATAACTGGTAAGGAAGGTTGGCGACGTTGCGCACAGGTTTACTGCGGTAGAACTAGAAAAAGTCAGCCTTCTGCCACACGGGTTGCTTATGAAATTGTTTTAGCGCTGTAGCTTTCCAAAATACCTCTACCCTTATGTCGTCATTCATAACAGTTGATTGAAACAGGCGTCTCTAGACAAAGAAAACTACATATCACAAAGAAAACTACATATCGGAGCCTACGTATACATCTGCTCGTATTGATCACCCACTTAAAGTGCGCGAGATCGCTTCCAGAATTAACCTTTTTAAATATTCATTTTCCCGCGATCAATTAGGCAATGGAACAAACTACCTCAAGAAATCGTAGCGCGTCCAGGGAATCATTCGCCACTGCGCTTGAATATCATTTTATCGTAGCCTGCGCACAATTTAAAGTTGCCTACACTTTCGTTTGATCTTTCTAGCGATCTAAGCTCGAGTTCTCTTTTTTTTTCTCTCCCTCTCCGCCTGCATTTATCTCTCTGTGTGTATATATGTGCGTATATAAGTATGTATATGTGTATATATATATGGATATATGTATATGTGTATGTGCGCGTATGTATTTATTATATATAATATGTTTTCCTTGCTGCTGTGTCTCCACACACGTCAGTGTTTATTACGTGTCACCCTTGGATGCTTCATTATGTATCTGTATTTCTTTTATGTACACCTCCAGTGTTAATGGATTGTCGCCCTTCTGCATTTCGAAATTGTTATCTCCCCCCTACACTAATGCCCCACGCGGGCGCTGTAGGTACTGTAAATAAATAAATAAATAAATAAACAGTGCATAAAAATTCTAATACAACTCTTTTCTAAAAAAGAACACCGTTACAGCAATATAGCAATCAAGAACATTCACGTTTTTTGCATGCCTCTTCTACGTAGTGGAAAAGTGTTTACCCCACGTATCGGCATTTGGTTCTCCTTACCTTAGTCTGCATTGCCAGAATATACCTTTTTTTTGTTTGGTGTATTCAAGGACATTTGCGGTTTGCGTATTTTTGTAAGCGCGTTTAGAATACATAAGCAAAAAGCTAAATTTTCTTTGCATCACTGATATCGATATCTGACCGTATATATACGTATGAATAAAACCGTGATGTCTAGACTTGTTATAATACTGGTACATGAAACTCTGAGAAACAGTGCTAATTTCGCGTGTGATTTCAGACAACACTCCAGCAATGAGATTCTTATTCGAGATTATGTCTAAAATAACGTTAAGAGTGTTTTTGCGCGGCTTCGGGGTGCGCTCAATGACCTAAATGTGTGAAGCGCAATCGTCTTGATTGTATAAATCAATGTTTTGTTAGCCTGTTCAGCACAAACATAGTTATTTCCTCCATTGTGATTCGCGTTGGTGGTCTCTATCATACAGTGCACTGGTATAGCATTTGCCCGAAAAGCGGAGTCGAAATTCTCCGGACATGAAATAGTCGTAGGACTGTAGTACTACGAAAATAGCGTGGCGCTGCTTTAAACGGGTCATTCGATAGAATACCCAAATAAATGCCAGAGACTTCTGATAGATACAGTGGAAGTGTATTATTATGTTTTCGTTCAATTCAGTTCAACTTCGCTAATCGATTTAGATAGAATTCAGGGAATGCTGTAATGTTACTTTTTACCGACCAATGCATCCTTGACGATGCATACTATTGGAGCTATCTGACGATGCATACGGGGTTGCATAAAGGAAGGAAGGAAACAAAAAGGAGAAGGCAGGGAGGTAACCAGAAACTCTTCCGGGTGGCTCCCCCACTGGGGGATCGGGGAAGGGGAATGGAAAGACGACAAATAGAGAGGGAAGAGGGGAAAAGAGAGAGAGAAAGATGCAATGATCACTGCAGCTTGGGGATAGACCACAGTCACAGGCGTTCGCACCAGGGTTGTCGGAACGAAAAGTTTTCGTTTCGGTTTAGTTTCGTTCCACCGCAAAAAGTTCCGTTCCGTTTTGTCCGGAGCAAAAAAAAAAATGTTCCGTAACGGTTCGTAACGGTTTTTTAATGCAAAAATTTGAAGTTAAGGTAATCATAAAAAAAAAAAAACATCGGATTTGTGATAAGGTTACTTGCCCTCCTCTTAAAAAGTGGGACAGGGGTAAAACACGTTCTTCAGAGGAGCGGAATTCCTGTAGCACAAATTCCTACCAACTAGCACAAACCAGTATCCTTCATAGTCATAGTATTCTTTTCTCAAAAGTCAATTACGATTTTTTTAGCCGGCTCAATGCTTTGTGTCGAGGGAGCGAGTACGATCTCAGATGCAGCACGTCATTGAGTGTACTCCTGATGTGCGAGACCGCTGTTCTGATAAAAAAATCGCCCGGCCTGCGCGGAACACAGCAGCACAGTCACAGCGAAAGCTGGAAGAGCGGCCTTTCCAGAGCCCGTTGTAGACTTTCTTGGGGCAACAAATACAAGTACACATGCAAGGTACCCACTACGCCATAAATCGTCGTAATTTTTCTGAAGTTGCGAAGCGTCCACTATGCCATTTTTCGTCATTCTTTGGAGAATCGTGGTACCCGCGACACATCTGTAAGCCATTATGTGCACTTTGTGCTGTGGCTGATGATGATGAATAATTATTCAACGACCGACTCGTTGCGCAATTAAGCATTCAACGACCGACTCGTTGCGCAATTCGCATTGTGTGACGCCAGGTTGTTATTTACTCTTCTGCCACGCTATATTACATATGTTAACATGATTCCTTGCCCGACATGACGCCTGTATAGAGATATAGACATGACCTGTATAGAGTTTAGACATGTATAGACATGACGCCTGCATTTTTGCGAAGGAGTTAGAAGCACCAGCGTGTCCCTGTGGTGGAATACTCGACTGCCATGCAGGGCGGGGATTGAAATCCCATGCAATCCTAGAAATTTGTTTCGCATTTCATTTTTCTTATTTCACGCGATAGCGCTTACGGACACCGGCGGCGGCGGACAACTATGGCGCAAAATCGGATGGTGTGATCTCATAACAGCTTTCGCTGTAACAACTTCAGCGCCGACAATGCCCTCTCCACGCTGGCCTTCATGACAGGCGCGCAAAAGTCGCTAGCGTTGATATAAACATCTCTGGTGGCACCTGTTTTCGTTTTTCGCAAAATTTCAACATATTTTTGCTTTGGAATTCCTGCTTGAGGTATGCGCTATACTGTATCCTGAGATATGCATAATTGCTCACGTTGCATGACCTCAGTTGTTCCAGATTGCTAAGTTTTCTCGTGAACCAAAAACGATTGAAAAAATTTCGGTTTCACTCCGGAACAAAATAATATATAAAGTTTCGGTTACGTTTTCGTTCCGGTCAAAAATATCGTTTTTTCGTTTTTCGTTTTTGGTTTTCGTTCCGTTCCGACACCCTGGTTCGCACAAGCCCGTCGTTCTCACAAAACACAAGAGGGCTTTCACTACCTTGTGGGCCGTCGAGAGACGTGGACGGTGCTGTAGTAGCACCTGCACGGAAATTCGTCGATCATCCATTCGCCACAGTGCGTTGGACAGTACTTATCTCTCCGGGGTAAAACGAGTGCAGTGGCACAGCAAGGTTCGATGTTTTCTTCGGTGCCGCAAACACCGCATGCCGCGCTGTGAGTCATCCCAATTAACGTTGCATATGCCTTCGTAAAATCAACTCCCAACCGAAGGCGATAGAGAAGCGAAGCTTCGCGTCGATGAAGCCCAGATGGAGGTCGGAGTTGCAGTAAAGGGTTCAGTTGATGTAGTCTGGTATGCCTTATGCTTGTTGCGTTCCACTCCGTCAGAGTGAGACTGCGGGCCAGTTATCCAATTTGCCTTGCAGCGTCTGTCATTGAAGGCGGCATTGGAACGATGTTTGGTTCCTGATATGATGCGCGAGCAGCATGATCTGCGGGATCATTTCCACTGATACCACAATGGCCAGGTAACCTTTGAAAATCAATACAGTGGCCTTTTTTAATTACGTGGTGGTGAAGTTTCACTGAGCGCAGGCACTGTAACGCCGGTTTTGAGTCAGAAAACACAGCCCATTTACTTGGTCTTTCAGTATCAATAGATTCTAGTGCGCTGCGCAGAGCCGCGAGTTCTGCCGCCGTAGATGTCGTCGCATGTGAAGTCTTAAGACGCAGATTTATTCCTTGTGATGGTATAAATACCGCACCACCAGCACTGGACGACGTAGCATAAGAAGAAGGTATGGATAATGAGAGGCGAAGCCAGGCATGTAGCCAGGAATTTTTTTCAGGGGGGGGGGCACTTGCTGAAGGCTTTGAGAATTTTAGAAAAACACCTATTTTCATAATTTCTTTTCGGTAAAACACCCCTTTGCTCAAAACTTCGGGTGGCGGGGGGGGGGGGGGTTCCCCTAGGCAGAATGCCTGGGTTCAATTTTCGTTCGAACAAAAGTTTTCTATTATTTATGTTAGTTGCACATTCCTTGATTTTCCGGTCATGGCCAACTCTAGTCTTTCGCTCACACCCAAGAACACCGATGCCGCGACCAACACCGATATTTCTGCGAAACGAGCTCTTTAACGCTATGCGGTTAATATGATAGAAACCGACCGGTGCTTGGGTCTGAACACTGACCGTCCTGATTTTAAAGGCGAGTGTCTTACCTGCTGCGCTACGCATTTTTTTAAAGACGATAGTCTTTCTTGGGATACTTAAACGGAGAAATTTTGGTCTCTCTTTCTGTCTTTCTGTTTGTCGGCACGTCAGTCGATTCAGCCACTCGGCCAAAGTTGAACCACTTGCCCAAGGGCCAGCCATCTTGAACAGCTGACTAGGTTCATACTTGTGTACATTGTCGATCGAAAAGCAAACATTACGCATATCTGAGGCGCAACATCACTAGGTAAGTATGCATACATACGTAATTCTAAAGACCCTAGTTTCTTAAGCTGCGCTGAAAATGCGACTGCGCTGAAACTTGCCTTCCTCCGTGCCCTCTGCACGAGCTCATTGTTGTGTTTCGGTTTCGGTCCTGTATTGCACTGTACGAATGCCACGGGCGCCGCTCTGGCATTCCTGTTTTACCCAGGCGACGTGTAAATAAAAGAGTGCGTGGAGAGTACTCGTTGAGTGCGGACGTTTCTTCTGCTTCGGCGCTTCGCGCCAAACCGCGTGTTCGGGCTGGCTGGCGTCCCCGCCGGTCGCGTTGGTCACCGCCGGTCTTGCCTGCTGCTGCGCCGGGACTACCAGCCCGCAACACAGCACTCATGTTTCCCGACGTATTGCCAGATGGCGTCCATATCTCACGCAGCGCCTCTTCTATCGTCTTTAGACGACATTTGCAGCGAAGCACGCAAATACGCGGCCAAATTTTTAAGAGCGGAGCTGTTTGATTGCACAAATCACCAGGTTCGCGTTCGCGAAAACTATCATCATCTTGAACTGCCTCTGCTGCGCGACGCTCACCTTCCTCGCTGGGGCTGTAACAGCGCGTTCCCCGCTTACGCTGGCGCCATGGGGAATCACGGCCGGGCTAGAGGGCAGACACGAGGAACGTTGCTTTTTCCTTTGGCTCAGTTTGCTGTGATTTTAAGCGTGGAGAGAGAACGAGATAGAATGAAAGAGGAAGCGTGAAATGGAGACAGACAGAGAGAAAGAAAGTGAAAGAAACGCACAAAAAGAGAAAAAAAAACAGAGAAAAAGAAGAAGCGAAAAACGGAGGAAGAAAGAAAGAAAAAAAAACGAACATTCCTATATGTAGTACAACTGCAACGCTAATGTCATTTTGTCTGTAGCTCACGGTGTTGTTCAAAATTTCTCGATAAGTACATCTCCCCTATTGGTAATACCGAGGAAGTGCGAAGCACGGGCACCCATTGATGCCCGTTCGTAGAGTTCCCATTGCTCCGTTTACGAAACCCTCGATGACATAAATGTTTGATGTAAGCAGGCACGGTTTCCCCGGTGCGAGTAGAATCTTGTTAGGGAGATTAGAAAACTCGGTGTGCTTTATCTACTTCTTGCATGTTACGGCAGTTGAGATACGTGTAATCAGTGAGTTCCACCAGGCCGTTTCTCCCTTCAGAAGTACCGATGAAAGCTCCGAAGAGGCGCCGGTGGGAGGAGCAATCGCGTGCTTCGCGCGGCGGTGGCCGCAGTTTTGCGCTGCGCCGAAGCGTTTTTAGATATAATTGGTTAATTAAATTATGGCGATCACTCATTAGTTATGTGTGTTAACCATGTTATTTTAAACCATGCCAGTTTATTTAACCAGGTTTTGAACTTTTCCAGCCTTGTTTTAGGCCTGTATTGACCACCTGATTTTGGTCGTGTCACGCCACATGAGATCTACGCATGAATGACAAGCCGGGCCCCCTAAAATGCTGCTCGTTTAAACCAAAGAGTTGCCACCGAGCTCCACTTTTGGTTCCAGCCTTGCGTTTTTAGTACAAGCTGCGCCATTTTTTCTTTATTGCACATGCTTGCAAAGCCTGAATATATATGAACCACAGCAAAGCGCTACTGCCACAGCGAAAAGCAACCGTAGTGCGATAACGCTGTCTAACAAGTCTTCGTTTAATTTGTTGGACGTGGATTAAAAGCCCTCTGTAGGACGAGATGTAAAGCAAATAGAGATCACTGTACACATCACGTAATTCAAACATTCCGAAATTTTGATGCTAAGCACCCGTTTCCGTGGTCACGGGACGAGCCTGGCATGCGACAGCGTCCGAGATTCTACGCCATGGCGATGCCGCCCGAAAGCGGCATCGGCATGACATCTTCCTTTGATAGCAAGCTCGTGCTGAGCGCACTGTCGGCCGCTAAAGTTTGCGGGTTCTCCAACGCGAGGGGTACCGTCCGAAAACTGCATTGCTGCGCTGCCTACCTCCGCATGGCGTGGGGTTGAGCTAATCGCTTAGTCCTCGGCCTGTTGCCTCAACACCACGCCGTTCCTCTCCAGATCTGCCGTCATGGAGCAAAAGTCATATTGACACCGGTGGCTTCGGAGCTACATTGCCTCACATTATAAAAGTGTCTTTGCCCCTACGAGGTACAGCCAGGCCCCGGAAAATCTCAAGTTCCAGCGATCGCCGCAGAGGGCGAAAAAATCAACCGCGGCGATTCCATCAAGAATAATAATATCTGGGGTTTAACGTCCCAAAACCACGATATGATTATGAGAGACGCCGTAGTGGAGGGCTCCGGAAATTTCGACCACCAGGGGTTCTTTAACGTGCACCTAAATCTAAGTACACTGGCCTCAGACATTTTCGCCTCCATCGAAAATGCAGCCGCCGCGGCCGGGATTCGATCCCGCGACCTTCGGGTCAGCAGTCGAGAGCCATAACCACTAGACCACCGTGGCGGGGCTCCATCAAGGTTCGAGTATAGTGGAACTACAGACTCCTCTTTTAGCGGTCGGATAAGTTCGTTCGCACTTTCCGTGTTAGGAAACGCGGCCAAAAATTTTCATTTCAAGATTGATCAGAAGATTGTTAGAATCGTAGCTACCGTGTCATTTTTAATAAAGTTAGTAAGGACCAGTTTTTGTGTGACTTCTAGAGTTAATGCAAGAGCTTGATTGTTTGAGGATAAGTACTGAGTTTACACTGACGCTCGAAAAGCAGCATCCCATCGTCATCGATTGCGCTTCGGCCGTTTATTCCATTCAAGTTGTACCGCGGTCGTTTTCTTTGATTGGCGTTACGCAGCTCCGTTTCAAATCAGTTTTGACATAGCAATGCGAGTTTGTGCGCCAAACTTTACATGCCGCTGGCACAAAGCGAATGTGTCTAAAGACTGTGAATCGTGTCAGCTGCGGTGCTTCACCGGCTGCACCAACGTTTATAGATACTTTATAAACGTTGGGCTGTCAGCTTCCAGCGTAAAAATTCAACGCCGGCAAAGAGCTCGGAGTCTACCTGCGAAAACGGAATAACCATGCACCATGTGGGCGTGCGCACCGGTGAGTGAAAATGCACTGCTTTGCATTTGAACATAGCTTTCTTTTTTTTTTTTGCATGCGCTGCGGTTTTTGTCATTTCAAAAGGTTTTACGACTCGTGCAGCTGATCAGAATTTTTCGGCAACTAAGAGGCTTTATTTCTGAGAAATCCGTATGGATTTCATTGTGGCTTCGTGCTACAAACGGGTGGTTGTCTATTTTATCTTTCTTAACCCTTCCGCCACCTTGCGGGATTCCGCAGAACTGATTTGCAATAAGGCTTTCCTTATACGCCAACAGTTACTCAATTGAAGTGTTTGTCACTGCAACCTCTTTTCAAACATAAACCAAGTGCCTTTTTCAACGTGATACCGTAAATGGTGTTTTCCCAGAACACACGAGCTTACCTGAACTGAAAGTTGAGCTAAATGGTCGGAATTCATCGTAAAAAGATCGGCGCGCAGGCACGAACACAAGGATATTGAGCGCAAAAACGAGCACACGTTAGCTACAGGAATAGCTAGCACAACAGCGTGGTTTCACTTTTTTTTTTCAACGCCGGGTGCCTCTCGCCAATGTGTATTCAAAACAGTACGTTGAGGCTCAGGCTAATCTTTCTGGCACTGCATCTCTTGCGAGTTTTGATGCTGTTTGTTCATTACCGCTCAAATCGTCAAGCGCGCATGTGTAGTGAGAAAGACGACGGGCAGCACTGTACGCAAGTAATGTGCAAGGGTGACCCATCGTAAATAGTATCGCTGTCCGCTTCGTTCTGCGTACTGTAAGCGGTATCATGAACGAACCAAGACACATAGAGTTTCTCAATTTCAGCTGGTAATCTTATAAGCAGATGGCTAATTCTGTTTCTTGTATATGTTGTTCAACTCTGTGACTGACATGCATTCACGATAGCCAATAAACAATGTAAGCTTACTTGCTTGGCGTGTTTTTGCCAGTTGAGGCCCCTCGGTCACCTTGCGACATAACGGGAATATTTCTTGTAACTTTAGGCTGCCGTGCGCGCGAACACAACACTGGGACAGCAGTGAATAAAGGCCGAGAACCAGCGGGCGCGCACCGCGACCACCCGCACCCGCCAGCAATGCGGCAGTCATATTGCCCCAGGGCAATGATGATGATAGTTTTCGCAGCGCCGTTTCTTGGTCAGATACTTTAGTTCACAACGGCACCGCTACCCTTATTTCCGTTTCACTGTCAAAGGTGCAGTTCCCCTTCTCTAAGTGGATTTATAAGTGTTCTCTGGTACAGCCACAAGAATGCTGACGTGTCCGCGACGGCGGAAGCGAGCGCCGAACGATAGGAGAGCAGCGGAGGAAGGAGAGGCACGCGCGATGCAAGCGCCCTCACGAGAGCACAGCGAGAAGCGCATGCTACGTGTTTGACGCGTGTGACATAAGCGCAGCTATCACAAGCGACCGCGCGTGCGCGCTATTCGAGCTCTGCCTCGAGAAAAGAAAGAGTATCCGCAAGATACGCACGGGTGCAGCGAGGTACGTTACCTCTGGTCTTAAGCTCAAATGAGACGATGAAGAGTAGATTAGCAATAGCGTGCTGTAGCACAAGTAGCTACACACCAAACACCGGCTTTCTAGCTCTATTTGAAGCGAAACTCAAGGCAGTTTACGGTGTAAGAGACCCTAAATAATACTAATGAGGTATTACACGTGGGAAGTACATCTCTTCATACTCCAACACTAGGGTGCTGCGTACCCATCAAACATCACTTTGATATCATATTTTCGCTAACGGTCGACCTGTTGGCTCCTATGTGTGGCCCTATGAATTAGATTTTAATTAGCTGTCCAGGTGTCTGCTTAAACGTTTCTTCCCTCGCATTCAATCTCATTATGCTACCTGTTCTGCGCAACCGATTACTTGTACAATTCTTACCTTTTAAAATCCTTTTTTTATTTGTTGATTTATTCCCGAGTTCCGTTACGATCCATTTTTTGGGGTGAATGTGGGGGGGGGGGGTTCACATAAATGTCTTGAATGGCGCTAGCCTGTAGCGTATGTTGCGCGGAGGCGTGCGAGAAGGACGCGAAGCAAGTGCTCCTCGAAGCGAATGTTGCAACGAAGCCGGCGCGCGGCGGAGGAAGGGGGTGGGGAGGCGCACAGCACCAGCGTACACTAGCCCTACACTTTCGTAGTACGTACAAACCAAACGTCCATTTCCTATGTTCACTTAGGGCGAACCAATCTGTCCGCTCGTGCAGTTTCGTTGCGCACCTATCACCATTCAACTAATTTCATTTTAGTTCCCGAGCCCTAATTAGTCATTTTAGGGGCGAAGCTCCTTATAGCTGCACCCGTTCGACCCTCGTAGCGTAGTATGTAACAAGTCTTACGCTTTGACCTCCAAGTTGGTGCCGGTGGGAGATTTTTCCTGTGCGCTGTTGAACAATAAAAATTCGCAGCGTGCGCGTTAACTAAAAGCCGAATTCTTCTGTCTCTCATTCCCCATTAGCAGCCATTGGCATGTTCCAGTAGGAAACGTTAGGAGAAGTAGAAGTGTAAGTGTTAGCTAAACGCCGACTTCTTCTGTCTCTCATTCCCATTAGCAGCCATTGTTTACCTCCAAGGTAGTGCCTGGTGAGATTTCTCCTGTGCGTG
This sequence comes from Rhipicephalus sanguineus, assembly GCF_013339695.2. Lineage (NCBI taxonomy): Eukaryota > Metazoa > Arthropoda > Arachnida > Ixodida > Ixodidae > Rhipicephalus > Rhipicephalus sanguineus. The sequence continues at coordinate 588,346 of NW_023615145.1, read as the reverse complement.
ATTAAACAATAAAAATTTTGTTCAAAACGCCGTTGATTGATGAAATAAACCAACGAAAGACGCCAGATGTTTTGTAAAAGCAAAACGAAAGAACGCCAGATGTTTCTAAAGCAAAACGAAAAGACGCCAGCTGCTTAATGAAAGACGCCAGATTTTTCTAAAGCAAAGGTTTTCTAAACAATGAAAATTCACAGCGTACATGTAAAATTAAAGTGAGCTGCAAGTCGTCATAACTCATCGAACCTTTAGTATAAACGCGCCCGATCTCACGTCGGTGATGATGTACTGGGCAGAATTCACGGAAGATTCACGGTTTACCGATGAACCTCCGCAGCTTCGCCCACTCATCATCATTCACTCCGTGGATATGCTGTGATTTTTTTATACTAATCTTATGCTCCTACATCATATCGGTGAGAAACAGCTCTTAACGCTGTTTATTTCGCTATTGTTTTACGTGTTTTAACTTGTGGAGAAGTCCACTCGGTGGTGAATCGGGGTGCTCAACGAGGGACCCAGTGTAGCTGGGCGCTAGCCCTCTAAGATTTGGAGCTGTGAGAAATCGGATACAAGCGGTAGGCGGCGACGAATCTTCATTGCGAACGGAGCCAAATTCGATTCTGCTTTATGCTTGCTCACTAACCTGTGGGTACCTCGCAAGTACCCTGGCTTCTGAGGAAAACTTCTTTCTCTGATTGTGGCAATACCTTGTGCCACGGTCAACGTTAGCCAGAATTGCTTGGTCAGAGTATCATCACTCTACACCTTTTATTCATTATTCCTTTTATCTTAAACGAAAAACAAGCAGCTGTCTTTTTTCTGATCCTTGAGTGCAAGTCTACAGCCTAAATAATGAGGCCCATGAAAGGAAGCAACGTTTCCTGGTTCATTCCTAACCGTTGATGCACTTGAAAATTTTTAAACGCGTGAGCACGTCTATGCAGACGCAACGCGAAAACTATCTGTCCATGCTACCGTCCATCTATCAGGTTAGACACATCGCTATGAATAAATAAACATGAAGCAAAAAGAATCCGCAGCATATCTACAAGATGAATGATGATCAGTGGGGCGAAGCTCCGGAGAAAATCATCGGTAAACCGTGAATACTCCGAGTAATTCGCTGAGTATATGATCGAGTAAACACGTGAGAAACACCGTGTATATATTAAACATCAAACTTTTATTGTACAGTTGGTTTACGTGGTCCCTTCATTACAACGGTGACCCTAGTGTACGTCTCCGCACTAAATCGAACGATTGCCTCCCACCAATCACACGGGCTATATGTGAATCCCGTGAATTCTGCCCAGTACATCAACGACGTGAGATCGGGCGCGTTTACACTAAAGGGTCGATGAGAGTCATAGCGACTTGCAGCTCATTTTAATTTACATGTACGCTGTTGTGAATATAGGGGCGAAGCTCCTAAAGCCGTGGGTCTGTCCTTCTTCTGTGACCGGTTTGTAACCACCTAGTTGGGGCCACCTCAAGCTCGTGAGAAGCACGCGTTCTGGTATGCAGTAGAAGAAGAAGACGACGTTGACGAGTGAGACGCTCGTGCCTGTGTGACATTCTGTCTTCTTTACTGCGCGCGTTCTGGTATGCAGTAGAAGAAGAAGACGACGTTTCAGAAGTAACGCGCCATGAGGCTCCCTCTTGGCACGCTTTCTCTTTAGCTCGGAGTCGCCAGGTGGAATACAAGGCTGCGGAACGGAGGGCACGGAAGGCGGCGGTAGCGCGCGCAACCAGTACAAGAACCGCTCTCACTTCATTTCACGGACCATAAAGCCGTCATAATGAAGGGACCTCGCAATCCATCCAACATTGAAGAAATGAAAGAACAAATGAAGAAACGAAAGAACAAACGAACAAAATAAAAGAACAAAATAAAAGTTGATTTGTATATACGCACACAGTCTCACGTCTTTCTTAACGATGTAATGGGCGAACTTTCACGGGAGGGTTACGGTTTTACCGATAATCTCCCCCTCTCGAGCTTCGCACACTTATCATCATTCATTCCGTGGATATGGCGTTATTTTTTATTGTTTAATCACGCACAGGAGAAATCTCACACAGGCACTGCCTTGGAGGTCAAAATCCAGTGCCTATATATTGGCGGCGAGGACATACCGTGGCGCCGTCTGCCAGAATCTCTCTGTGACGTATAAAACGGCACCACGTGGTACCGAGTGCGCGGAGTGTTCGACGTCGCCAGTGTTCAGCCACGGTTTTTCTCGTTTTGCAAGCGTTGAATGCACTTATATTAGCTGTGAAGTAATTAGTGTGTTTGCCAGCAAAGGTTTTTCGTGAGCCAACGCGCTGTCATCGTCGCGTCGTGCACTCTCGACGGAGCGAGTGCGCGCGGAGCCATGGATACCGAACATGAAGAGGCCACTCTTGTAAAAGGTGAGTTATGTAATTTACCTAATAATCTGTAACTCGAAGCATCCTCGCATCTCGTGTACATTAACGTTTACTGAGGCAAGCGCGACATCGCGCACCTATCTCTTGCTTTTGCGTAAAAGTTGCGCGGCCGAGAAGTATACCGTTTCGATCGGCGCTGACTGCCGCGCACAATTGACGGCAACGCCTCGCCCTAGTTTTCAGCGCGTAATCAAATGGCCGAGTGTAGACGATGCTTCGACATTGGTTATTACGTTCGCGAGAACTTTTGTAAAGGTAGCCATAACTTATTTGCCGCAATAACAGTAATGTCCACTACGCTCGCGGTGAGTGCGGCTTACCCCTTTAGCCAGAACTGTTCCGGACGATGATTTATAACAGATATACTTTAATACGTGGAAGTTCAACCGCATTATTTTTGTCTCCTTTATCCACGCTTCCGCGTCGTGTGCTTCTCTGCGAGGGGTACATCGACTGATGTGATATCATGTCAGCACGTGTGAATCGCTTGTTCGGCTACTATTACAATTACCGTATCTAGTTTTCAGTGACTCTGCCGGTCTCTGGCATCAACGAGTTCGTTGACCAGCAGTTCAGCACATCGCGGCTGCTAACGGAAGGAGAGGCAGTCTATGAGGCCGACCACGTCCGAATATGCAGCGTAAAAGAACAACATGTAGACAGTCATTCTCGCCGCCCTTGTGCCGAGCGCCTTCCGGCGACGCTCGGTGTGTTTTGGACGGTCCAAGGGCCGGACAGGAAGGTTTTGTGACGGCACTGCTTCGGGAACCAGGCACCATCTTTGCCAGCCTGGCGTGAATAAACGTCATAAATTCCAATGTACAGTCACAGAAAGTCCCACGTATTACTCACCGTACAGTTTAGCTCCAACGCAGTACATAAAATCTTTGCGAAAGTGCTTGCTACACACGCGATAATGAATGCTGGGTTGCTTCCCCACTCTACGCTTTATCAACCGCGCATCTTGCTGCTTCTTGGTTCACAACCACACCGGGCTCGGTCGAATACGTTCGGCACTGCGGCACACAACAATAGACCATGCTGTAGTAAAAACAAAGCTTCAACCTCGGGCATGAGATGCAGCGAGCAGCGTTGGCAAAGATTTCGGCGGCAAAGCAAAGTCACGTGATAGCGTTTACCACGTCATAGCGATAGCAGCGCCGGTCGCTCCTGTGGTGGCCCTCGAGGCCAATACGGGGTGGTCAGTGGACGGTTGTGCAGCGCGAGCAGTCGGTTTTTAAAGACGATAGTCTTTCTTGGGATACTTAAACGGAGAAATTTTGTGTCTGTTTTTTTGTTTGTCGGCACGTCACTCGATTCAGCCACTCGGCCAAAGTTGAACCACTTGCTCAAGGGCCGGCAATCTTGAACGGCTGACTAGGTTCATACTTGTGTACATTGTCGATCAAAAAGCAAACATTACGCATAGCTGAGGCGCAACATCACTAGGTAAGATTAGGTGGTGTGTTCCTTTAATAGAAAATGCATACATACGTAATTCTAAAGACCCTAGTTTTTTAAGCTGCGGTACAAATGGGACTGCGCTGAAACTTGCCTTCCTCCGTGCCCTCTGCACGAGCTCACTGTTGTGTTTAGGTTTCGGTTCTGTATTGCACTGTGCGAATGCCATGGGGCGCCGCTCTGGCATTCCTGTTTTACCCAGGCGACGTATAAATAAAAGAGTGCGTGGAGAGTACTCGTTGAGTGTGGACGTTTCTTCTGCTTCAGCGCTTCGCGCCAAACCACGCGTTCGGGCTGGCAGGCGTCCCCGCTGGTCGCGTTGGTCATCGCCGGCCTTCGCCTGCTGCTGCGCCGGGACTACCAGCCCGCAACACAGCACTCATGCTTCCCGACGTATTGCCAGATGGCGTCCATATCTCACGCAGCGCCTCTTCTATAGTCTTTAGAGGACATTTGCAGCGAAGCACGCAGATACGCGGCCAATTTTTCAATCAAGAAACTCGCTAGCAGACGCTGCCTGCGTCGGCGTCGCGTGGCGAGAGAGGGGGGGGGGGGACTAGAGCACGCATCATGACGCATCTGCAACCAAGGAGGTTAAAAAAATTTGCTGGAGTGGCAAATGTTGTTCAAGAGTTAAGCCGTGCCCACAAAAAGATGGCGGCTGTTGACACAATAAACTCGTGTTGCGTGAGAGAAAAACGCGCCCTTTCCTTCGCTGAACGCCGATTGTTTATCGTGCCCACCAAAAGATGGCGGCCGAGGGCGCTTTTTTCTTGCACTCCACACGAGTTTAATGTGTCAACCTTTACGGGTCAGATACCGCTCCAAGTATGTCTTTGTGTTACTTGTTTTCTCTAGAAGGCCTCGAAATCATCGCTAATTTACTGTAGATCAAGGCGCTAATGCCCTCTCGATGGATTACCTTCGTCAGCAACAACGATCCTTTTTTAATAATTAACGTAGTGTTTGCGCCAACAGATCAAACCTTTTGATCTCTAAATAGGCACCCCCAGAAAGGAGCATGTTTCCGAGATCTTTGGTAGGCAAAAGCTGGCTTCACTGTCGCTGGCAAGGCGTTGCGAAAGCGTCCACTCCGGAATTCTTTTAGGGGCGAAGCTCCTTAAGGCGGCACCCGTTCGTCCCTCGTAGTCGTAGTAGTAGTCGTAGTGCGTAACCATTCTTACGCTTTGACCTCCAAGGTGGTGCCGGTGGGAGATATTTCCTGTGCGTTGTTGAACAATAAAAAATTCGCAGCGTGCGCGTTAACTAAAAGCCGAATTCTTCTGTCTCTCATTCCCCATTAGCAGCCATTGGCATGTTCCAGTAGGAAACGTTAGTAGAAGTAGAAGTGTAAGTGTTAGCTAAAAGCCGACTTCTTCTGTCTCTCATTCCCATTAGCAGCCATTGTTTACCGCCAAGGTAGTGCCTGGTGAGATTTCTCCTGTGCGTCATTAAACAATAAAAATTTTGTTCAAAACGCCGTTGATTGATGAAATAAATTAACGAAAGACGCCAGATGTTTTGTAAAAGCAAAACGAAAGAACGCCAGATGTTTCTAAAGCAAAATGAAAAGACGCCAGCTGCTTAACGAAAGACGCCAGATGTTTTCTAAGGCAATGGTTTTCTAAACAATGAAAATTCACAGCGTACATGTAAAATTAAAGTTAGCTGCAAGTCGTCACAACTCATCGAACCTTTAGTATAAACGCGCCCGATCTCACGTCGGTGATGATGTACTGGGCAGAATTCACGGAAGATTCACGGTTTACCGATGAACCTCCGCAGCTTCGCCCACTCATTATCATTCACTCCGTGGATATGCTGTGATTTTTTTTAAACCTCCTTGTGTGCAACGCAGCGAGCGCCTCCGCGCCATCTAAGGATCTTGCTGAGAACTAGAGGTGGCTACCACAGCACCATCTAGTGAACACTTCAAGAACTGGAGGTGGCTACCTACTACTACTACTACTACTACTACTACTACTACTGCTACATACTACAGAGGAGGGAGGAGGGACAGACCCACACCATAAGGAACTTCGCCCCTAAAAAGCTTTGTTGATGGTGCTGCCTATCGAACTTAGGACCCCACATTCCGAAAGCGAGTCTGTTACCACTGGGCTAAACAGTCCCGCTAGAAGAAAAAAAAAATGTAAGTTAACGATATGAATGTGTTGTATCAGAAAAACAAAACAGACGTAGACCGATAGCCCATTTTGTGAAGGTTTCGGTGAAGTATTTGTGGGTGGTGGAATAAAAGCCTTCTCTGCAACAAGATGCAATGTCGACATAGATATCGTGCGCATCAGGAACATTACGATTTTGCGAAAACTTAATCCCGCACGTGAGTTTCGGTGTTCGCCAGATGCGCCTTCCTTTGGGCTGTCGTAGACGCTGGCGAATGTTTTAAAGAAGATGAAAAAAATTACAGCATATCCACGGAGTGAATGATGATGAGTGGGCGGGCGAAGCTGCGGAGGTTCATCGGTAAACCGTGAATCTTCCGTGAATTCTGCCCAGTACATCATCACCGACGTGAGATCGGGCGCGTTTATACTAAAGGTTCGATGAGTTATGACGACTTGCAGCTCACTTTAATTTTACATGTACGCTGTGAATTTTCATTGTTTAGAAAACCATTGCTTTAGAAAACATCTGGCGTATTTCGTTAAGCAGCTGGCGTCTTTTCGTTTTGCTTGAGAAACATCTGGCGTTCTTTCGTTTTGCTTTTACAAAACATCTGGCGTCTTTCGTTGGTTTATTTCATCAATCAACGGCGTTTTGAATAAAATTTTTATTGTTTAATCACGCACAGGAAAAAATCTCACCAGGCACTACCTTGGAGGTAAACAATGGCTGCTAATGGGAATGAGAGACAGAAGAAGTCGGCTTTTAGCTAATACTTGCACTTCTACTTCTACTAACGTTTCCTTCTGGAACATGCCAATGGCTGCTAATGGGGAATGAGAGACAGAAGAATTCGGCTTTTAGTTAACGCGCACGCTGCGAACTTTTTATTGTTCAACAACGCACAGGAAAAATCTCCCACCGGCACCACCTTGGAGGTCAAAGCGTAAGGCTGGTTACGCACTACTACTACGACTACGACTACGAGGGACGAGCGGGTGCCGCCTTAAGGAGCTTCGCCCCTAAAACGCCGTGCCGATACTGGTCGACAAGGTTCCAGGTAATGCGGCAACAATCAATGAAAAATCAGGAGCCCTTCCTCAATTGGGAATATGGGAGCAAGTGAAGCTTGACGTGGCGTTGTGTATTGGCAGGAGCGCGGCATATCCCGCAGCCGGCGGAAGGAGAGGCCTAGCGACGGGAGGGCGCGCAGAGAGGCGGCACGAACTCGGTGCGTTAAGCGAGATTGGAAAGTGTTGTGCCAGCGTGTATTCCATCACACTTTAAGGAAGGGAAAAAGGTGAAAATTTAAACCTGTTTGTGTATTGTTTTTACTAGGCACGCCCTACCAATAATGCATAACGAATAGAGTTTCTCCGTTCGCTGGCACAAGGGTCACTCGACGGATTCGCAGCTCGAAGCAAAGAGCGTAGGCCATGGTCGCGCAGTGCTTCGGCTTGCAATGAGGAGACACCTGTATTCGCATTCCTTCTCAGCTCATTGCTGCCGTATTTCAGCGCAGAGAGCCATAAAGCAGAAAAATGTCGATTGCAGCATGCAGCGGAGAATGTGAGTGAGATGTCATCCGAAAGCTTCAACCAGAACTAAAGTTACACGGCACACGTAGTGTTATCGCCGTTAAAAAGACTATAAAAAAACTTCGGTTGCGCTTAGTTCGTACATTACTTTCAATGCTTGTCCCTTTCTTCTTTGCCGTCCGTCCTGGTTTGCACCGAAGGGTTCAGCTTGAAAGAAAAAAATACACATCATCTCCCCTACGGGAAGCCATGGTGGGATGTGAAAGCATCGCGGGAGGTGCGTATCGAGTTTGCGTTTCTTTATGAGGCTTATGAGACGGTGGTTGTCGAGGCGTTTGAATTACCGCTTGCCGACTCTGAGGTTTACGTTCGGCTTCCCGAGCCTTCCTCTGCTCCGCGGCGGTGGCGCTGCCGCTGCAACTATCGCCGACGTTGACGTTGTTCATGGCGTTTCGCACACCGCTGCACAGAGAGGAATGACGGAAGCACAGCGAACGCGTGCTTTCGCAGCCTCGCAACTTCGAGATCCGCTTGCCGGCGTTGCCGTTTACGTTCAGCTTCGCGAGCGTCCATAGCACCGTTGCGAATGAGAGTGCAACACTTGCCGGCGTTGCCGTTCACGTTTAGCTTCGGGAGCGCCCATGGCGCCGTTGCGAAGGAAAGTGCAACGGGAGCGAATGCGCGGCGCATTATATACGAGCGCACAGCTGTGGCGGAGAGAGAGAAGCGGGAGAGGAGACACGAGGCGGAGGCAGCGCTCACGCCACCTCTTCCCACCTACTTGCGCTCACGCGAGAAGAGGGCGAGAGTTGGCGCATGCGCAATATGGGTGCGCACGCCGCAGAACGAACACTGCCCGAGCATAAGATGCTTTCGCATCTAAAATCAGCAGTTCCATGTACAAATACAACCGATCAGCGAAGTCCTTATTAATGGGACGCAAACGACTATGTATGTATTGAAACTGTTTATTGCGCCGCGCGTTTTGTTTTTTGCGCAACGCGCGGTGCGCCTCTTTTCTTTTTTGTTTCGGTGCGCGGCGCGCGGCATTTCATTGTCTTTTTGCGCCGGCGCCGGATCTATACTGGAGGGAGCTTCGACGGTGACGGCGGCGGGCGGTCCCAAGGAGCTTCGCTCCCCCCACAAAAAAAGCTGCCACATAAAGTCGAATTGTTGGTACGTGGTCACAGAAAACGCACACGACGGGACACTATGACAACTACGATATACACGACGTAAACGAAGTTTCAGAGAGTTTAACACGACGTGCAAACCGGCGCAATCGGCCGTAAGCACACACTCGTGTACTCTCGACTGTTGATGTTTAGAGTTACTGTATATGCTACCTTTAGGTAGCACAGTTGCGCATCTGTCTTCCAAACGCCGCTAGCAACCAACCGTTGCGGAGAAGCTGACGCTCGGGCGAATTTTTGAATTTTTTGATGCCGCCGCTGCAGCGAACTGGATTTACACTAGTCGCTCACAGTAAGGTAATCCACAGATTTCTACACGCCAAACATGTCGATCAGTGACCCGGTAGGCTTGTGACCAGCAAAAACGGAGTGCGTCTTCGCCGCATAGCTGTGGTTGCTAGCCAGACCTATGCGCAACTCTGCTACCTAAAGGTTGCATATACAGGGACTCTATTGATGTTGATTTGATGGCGCCTCGAGTCAACCAGCCTGCAAACGCTCTCTTCCGCGCACAGTTAACTGCTTTCGTAAAAGTATTCAAAATAAACACGAAAGAATAGCTGCACTGTTTTAATTGTGCAAATGCTGCTTTAGGACTGATATGGCGAGCATTGTGAGCGTTATAAAGTGCTATTTTTTACAGCGAAAGCTGTTATGAGATCATTTCACCGGCCGTTTTTGGCGCCGTAGTTGTCCGCCGCCGCCGCCGCCGGGGTCCGTAACCACTATCGCTCGAAATAAGAAAAAACACGAAATAAGAAAGATCTTCCAGGATGGAACGGGGTTCGAACCTGGGCCCTCTGCGTGGGAGCCCAGTGTTGTAGCTCAGAGCCACGCCGGTGCTTGGAACTGCCTTGCAAGAAGACGCTATACAGGCTTCATGTCCAGAAAGAACCACATTAACATATGTAATTTAGTGTGGTAGAAGAGTGAAATAACAACCACGCACCACACAACGCGAATTCTGTAACCAGGCGTCACACAATGCGAAATGCGCAACGAGTGGGCTGTTGGATGCTTCCAACCCATTACAAGGGGCTCTGCAATAATTCTTCATCGTTATCAGGCACAACACAAACAAAGTGCGCATAATGCCTTACATGTTTTTAGCGGGTACCACGGCTCTCCGTTGAATGACGAAAAATGGCATAGTGGCTGTTTCCCTATGTCACAGAAATTATGATGAGGTATAGCGTAGTGGGTTCCTCGCAAGTGCACTTGTATTGGTTGCTAAGGAAGCCCATAAGCCCATCATCAATTTCCTAAGGGTCTCAAAAAGTTCTTCCCTCCTCTCTCTGTCTCTCTTTCTCAAGTAGTATGTTATATTGCATGATGGGAGAGTGAAATAGCGACCGGGCGTCACATAATGCGAATTACCGTAACTGGTAAGCTGTTTAGAGCTTCAAACCTATTACAAGGGCTGAGCCACAATTCTTCAGCGTCATCAGTCGTCACGTAAACAAAGTGCACATAATGCCTTACATATGTGTAGCTGGAACCTCGCTTCTGCGCACAATGATGAATAATGGCGTTGTAGGTGCTTCCCAACTTCACAAATATTGTGATTTATAGCGTAGTGGGTACCTTTAGTGTACTTGTATGAGTAGCCCCAAGAGAGTCTACAATGGGCTCTTCCAGCTTTCGCTGAGACTGTGCTGCGCTTTCCGCGCAGGCCTGGCGTTTTTTTGCGCATCTTTGAAGCAATGTGACCACAACAATCACAACGTTCCAAGATGTCAGCGTTTTAGATGCGAAGCATCTCATGGCGAAGTTCCATCCGGTGGTGGTGGTGTGCGGCGTGACCACACTTACTGCGCATGCGCAAACCTTCTCCACACAATTCCTCTCCACTCCCTCTCTCCGACTCCCCCTCTCCGCTCCCCTCCTCTCGCGCGCCTGATTCTATACTGCGCAACGCCGCGATGAGCGCCAGCTCATGCACGTCTCCCCCCTCTCTCCTCTCCTACGCTCCCCTCCTCTCGCGCGCCTGTCGACCGCGTTCCCCGCTCGCCCTGTGAGAACTAACGGCCAGGCTAGAGGGAAGACACGACGCGGGTAGCGTTCCTCTTTGCGTTCCACGACGCGAGGTCCGTAACATGCCCGAGGTCGGTAGCATGCCCAACGAACGCCAACGGAACGCGATCGTGCAAGTGCTCCGGCTTCGCATCACCTCATGGTCCCCTTCTTGTAATTAGTTGTCTCGCGGCCCAGTTTTTCCTCTAGAGTCAGTATATTAAATCTCTGAAGAAGCGTGCGCAGAGCGGCGTCACGCGAGCTTGTGTTTTGTATCACTGCTCCCAGATGGCGCGTCCATCGGCTGCTCCCAGAAGAATCGGCCGTGAACATTTCCGGCTTTAAGAACCCGAAAAGCGAGAGGGGTGGTATGAAAGATTGCCTTATCGAGGCTCGCGAAAGCGCGTGGCGCTCAAGTGCGTCTGCAGAACGTTTTGTAGAGGGGCGCATGGGCGAGGGGTGGCATTCAGCAGCGTACAGTGCAGGCACAGTTTCTATCAAGCTACCTGCATGGAAAAAAGTTTCTAAATTACAGAAGGAGGAGGGAGTAAGAAGTCAGTTTCTCCCTCTTGCCTCCTCTCGCTCCTAATGTCAAGTGACCCGGTGACCCGTTAAACTGAGCCGGTTCACTTAAGGAAGCTGAGCCATTTGCAGCCGCTTACTGAAATGAGCCGCTATGTCCACCTCTAAAATTTCAACTAATTTGGTTGTAGTTCCCGGGACTTTATTTAATCATTTTTATACTAAGCTTATTCTCCTACATCATATCACTGAGAGACAACCCTCAACGCTGTTTTTTTCTGTTGTTTTACGTATTTTAATTTGTGCAGAAGTCCACTCCGTGATGAATCGGGGGTGGTCGGTGACGGACCCAATGTAGCTGGGCGCTAGCCCTATAATATCTGGTGCTGTGAGAAGTAGGTGGACAGCAAAACGACGTGTTCCGGTTCGATGCCCAGCTCTTCGCCGTTTCAAGGTGTGTGCCGTTCAGTGTAATCGGAGAGAAAACGCGTACTTTCTGTGGTGCGGTTGTTACCAGTTATCTTGCCTCCTCCCCGATTACACTGAACCGCACACAACTCGAAGCAGCGAAGAGCTGAGCCTTGAAGGTTCCGTGAACCGGAAGTTCTGTGGCAGACGACGCGCCGTTCCGCTAACCACCTAGGACACAACAGGGAAACAGTCCTACAGCCACTGCGAATGGAGCCGAATTAGATTGCTTTGTGCTTGCTCGCTAACCTATAAGACCCCCGTAGGCGCCCTGGCTACTGACGGAAACTTTTTCTTTGATTCTGGCAATACTTTGTGCCACGGTCAACGTTAGCCATAATTGATGGGTCAGAGCATCAACATTTTACACCCTTTATTCATTATTCCGTTTTTCTTAAAAACAAAAACAAGAACGTTTATTTTTTCTGATCCTTGAGTGCAAGTATGCAGCCTAAATAATGAGACCCGTGAAAGGAAGCAACGTTTTGTTACTAGAAATTTTGAGTGGCGCAACCGGCTGCCGTGCAGCGGCCCACATTGTGTAGAAAATAGCGGCGGCGCTGCAGTCGCCAACTCTTGAAAGCGTCCCCGGCATCGCAGGCGGCTGCTTGCCGGTGCGTTTCAGAGGCGGCGAGATAGAAAAAAAGAACGTATAAATGAACGCTTCATCGCAACTGAACTGCATTAACTTGCCGGCTACAACTAATATGCGCCGTGCGAGCTCTGGCAGACTGCAGTTTTTAAATGCGGAGCATTTCTTCGTCGCACCTGCGGCGTCGGCCGCCGTCCACACCCCCACTGCGCATGCTAGGCTCGTCTCGTGCCGGCAGCAAGCCTCTCCTCTCCCTCCTTCCCTCCCGCCCTCCCTCCTCTCCGTCCCTCCCTCCTCTCGATCGAACGCGGGCGGCGGAGCGCGCGTTCGGAATTCAGTCAAGGGCGTCTTTACTTGGCTTTCGCTGACTTGACGCTTTGCTTGACTCGAGTAGATGCGATGGAACCAACAGTACCTTCATTCAGCGTCCCACCACTCGTTGAAGGCAACGTTACCCCACCCTCACCATCGTCGGCGTCAACAACAGCAAGCAACGCAGAAGACAAGGCTGCGAAGAGACGAGCATACGACGCTGAACGCAAGCGTTTGAAGCAAGCTGCGGACCGGAACTTCGTGCATGAGAAGCTGCTGCGAGACGGCAACGACGGGCTGCGGATCCTTCACTCGGGGAACGAGAAGCAGCTGCGAAACGCCAACGACGGGCTGTGGATCCTGAACGTCGTGCTCAAGAAGCAGCAACCGTTCGTGAACGTCGAGCAGCGGACATCACTCGGGCAGCGCGACAGTTCTGCGAAACCCAATTCCGCAACATTCACGCGATACCCCCCCTCCCCCCCACTCTGCGACGCATTTGCTCGAGTTCCCCCCGTGGGAAGATGCGGGCGGCATTCTTTTTTTGTTTTTTTTAAGAGCGAAGCTCCCTGCAACATAGAAACGGCGCCGGCGCCAAAAAAAAAAAAAAAAAGAAAGAAAACAATGCGCGCGCGGCGTCCGGCGCGCGTTGCGCAAAAAACAAGGCGCGCGGCGGAATAAGCGGTTTCAAAACATACATAGTCGTTTGAGTCCCGCTTCTAAGGAGCTTCGCCCATCGGTTCTATTCGTACACAGAAAAACTGCTTATTTTTAGTTTTTTTTTTTTTTTTACGACGCGCACAGTGATTGTACCTTGTGCTGTGGTGAAGCGCGACAATAATGTATTTCTAGAAAACGCTGTTGCGAACCTGCGGTTTCTTGAAAGTAGCTCTAAGCATTGCTTCAACTTGCACGCAACGTATAAATAGTTAAGCTCAGGGAATTGACGCACTGCCCACGAAGTCAATGGAACGGCGAATTTGTGCAAGTCGTCAACGGAGGCGGCTTGCTCAAAAGCAAAGCCCACGACCGCACCCGCCGTTTCACTTTACGTTTCGCCGCTCTGGTTCGCAGTAGCGACGTTGAACATTCTTCGAGCGACGACTCACTGCCCTGCTCGATGCGACGTCGTTTCCTTTCACTGTGATCGTCAGACGCAAGCTGACGCCGTTTTGTCCGAGGCCGCGGCGCCGGTGTTTCCTTGGAGAGATATGACAGTGCATTCGGTAAAATTGTCGGCACCGCGTCAAGTCTGGACGGCTGTTCTCTCGGCACTCGAACTTCCGCTCCATTATATACATGCACGTAGTCTCTGTCGATGAAGTGAGGCTCAATGTATTCACACACAGCGCAATCGGCACCGAGGGGCTTGTCAAGTCGGCACAAATTTCTTTACCACTCAAGTTGTCGCTCTTTATCATTGGGAGTAGGGTACCTTGATGCGCGCTTTCTCCGCGCATGCAGAAACTCAAAATTGGAGATTTAAAAAGCGATATCCTGCGGCCTTAGTTCATGACGGCGTACAGAGTCTTGCACCCGGGCACGTAGCAGTGATTTAAACGCTGTTCCTTTTTTTTTTTTTTAAATGCGAAGCATTTCTTAGCGAACTTCTGCGACTTTGAGCGTATCTATCTATCTATCTATCTATCTATCTATCTATCTATCTATCTATCTATATATCTACTATCTATCTATCTATCTATCTATCTATCTATCTATCTATCTATCTATCTAGCCGCCTACGACTATGTGCTCTCCTGGCTGTTTCGTTAATCGGATGTATACCAAAATTGGTGTGTCAACATGGCCTTATTACGAACATAAATGACAGGTCATATCATGAAAAACATGACACGCATGTCATGAACAGCATGATTTACATTCCACGGCCTTTGGGCTCCCTGGCCGTTCCGTTAATCGGATGTATACCAAAATTGGTGTGTCATAACATGGCCTTATCACGAACATAAGTGATAGGTCATATCATGAAAATCATGACACGCATGTCATGAACAGCATGATTTACATTCCGCGGCCTTTGGGCTCATGCGGCCGTTCCGTTAATTTCATATAACCAAAATTGGTACGGCGTGACAAGAGTTCATGACGAACGTAATGACAGGTCCTAACATGCAAATCATGACGCGCATGTCATGTGCAGCATGATTTACATGACATGGTCTCGGGGCGCTCGCGGCCGTTTAAATGAAGGGATACATACGAAAACTGGTATGACGAGACATTTCTGTATGACGAACATAACTGACACGTGGTAACATGAAAATCATGATATGCATGTCATGTATGACATGATTTACATGCCAAGCTCATGGGGCACTCGCGGCTGTTTCGCTAGATTGATATACACCAAAACTGGTATTGTGTGATGTGTCTTTATGAAGAACATGAATAACAGGTGGTAGCACGAAAACCATGACATCCATGACATGTGTGTCATGATTTACATGCCACGCTCATGGTGCATTCGCGTCCGTTTCGCTTGCGTGAGATACACCAAAATTGGTGTTACGCGACACGACTGTATGACGAACGTAAGTGAGACGTGGTAACGTGAAAATCATGACATGCAAGTCATGTACGACCTGATTTACATGCCACGCTCATGCGCTAGCGGCAGTTTCAGTACATTGATACACACCAAAATTGGTATTGCGCGATGTGACTGTATGAAGAACATGAATGACAGTTGGTAAGATGAAAACCATGACATGCATGTCATGTATGTCATGATTTACATGCCACGCTCATGGTGCATTTGCGTCCGTTTCGCTTGCGTGATATACACCAAAATTGGTGTTACGCGACACGACTGTATGACGAACGTAAGTGAGACGTGGTAACAAAAATCATGACATGCAAGTCATGTACGACCTGATTTACATGCCACGCTCATGAGGCGCTAGCGGCAGTTTCAGTAGATTGATATACACTAAAATTGGTATTGCGCAATGGACTGTATGAAGAACATGAATGACAGTTGGTACGCGTAAAATGAAAACCATGACATGCATGTCATGCATATCATGATTTAATTGCCACGCTCATGATGCATTCGCGGCCGCTTCGCTAGCTCGATGTACATCAAAATTGCTATTGCGCGAAGCTACTGTACGACGACGGTAAATGAGACGTGGTAACATGAAAATCATGACATGCATGACATGCACGACATGATTTACATGTCATGCTCATGACGCACTCGAGCCGTTTCGCTTGCTTGACACGCCAAAACTGGTATTGCGCGACGCGACTGCATGATGAACGTAAGTGAGAGGTGGTAATATGGAAATCATGACATGCAGGTTATGTATGTCATGATTTACATGCCGCGCTCATTGTGTATTCCCGGCCGTTTCGCTAGCTTGGTATACACCAAAATTGGATTGCGCGACGCCACCTTATTACGAACGTAAATGAAAGGTGGTAACATGATAATCATGACATGCTTGAAATGTACGTCATGATTTACATGCCATGCTCATGGCGCACTCGTGGCCGTTTCGCTAGATTGATATGCACCAAAATTGGTATTGCGCGATGTGACTGTATGAGGAACATGAATAACAGGTGGTAACATGAAAACTATGACATGCATGCCATGTATGTCATGACTTACATGCGACGCTCATGGTGCATTCGCGGCCGTTTCGATAGCTTGATATAACCAAAACTGGTATTGCCCGATGTGACTGTATGACGAGCATAAATGAGAGGGTCTTAACATGCGAATCATATGCATGTCATCTACGGTATGATTTACATGCCACTGTCATGGTGCGTCCGGCCGTTTTGTTAATGTGAATATACCAAATTGGGTATGGCATGACACGAGTGCGTGATGAACATAAACGACAGGTCATGCATTTATATACCAGAATATGCGTTTCATTGGCATGGTGTACACTAGATTGTGCATGCATGCGTGCATGGCAAACATGCAATATATGGGACTAGATGCCATGGCATGAACGATTTCATTTGGCTCAAAGACAAACAAGGCGATGTATGCAGCTCTTTGCTGGCTGCTTCGCATTACATCGATTCCCACACGTGGGATCTGCCGAATTTTTTTTTTTTTGTTGCATTAGGTCACTTATGCGCGGCGCAACTCGCAGACGCGAACGCAAGCTATGCGGAACATGCCAACTTTCCTCCGCGCGGCCTGGCAAGAGGGAAGACGCGCGCGTTCGCGCGCTGCGTCCCGGCCGCGAATTTGTAATATGCAGAGCGCTCAACGCATGGCAACGGCAGCGGCGCGCTATTGGCTGCGCGCACACAGGGACGCCGCTGCGCACTTCCGCCTAGCAACGGCCGCCACGACGAGACGACGCGCTCTCCTTCTCGTCGCAGGTGCCTTTCGCGGGAATTTTAAACGGTGAACGCGGCCGCCGGGCCCCGTGGTATTTTCGCCGCCGCTTGTGAACTGCTCTTGCGTTGACCGAAGACGCCGTCGTTGCCGTAGGGATCGACTGTGTTTTGTGCATTTCGCTTTGTTATAACAGCGAACACGTTCGCCCATGAACATTTTGTTGTCGCCACTGTCTTTTGTGCCTTGGCGCTGCAGCAAGACGCGATCGGTTGTGTGTTCTACTGTGCGTTACGCTTTTTTCTTTTTTTAACAGTGAACACCTCGCCCTTGAATATATGTGCTGTCTGCTGGGTCTTTTGAGCCCTCGCGTTCTCGCAAGGCGTAATTTGTTGTGTGGACTGATTGCTTTTGTTTATTTTTTTAACGCTGAACACGCTTTCACGTGAATATAGTGTCGTCGCCAGTGTTTTTTGTGATCTCGCGTTGTCGCAAGACGTGATCGTCGTGGGTTCGAGTGTGCCTTGGTTTTTTCTATTTTTTTTCGCGGCTGTATAGAAGATTACGGCTTCAAGACAAACACATCGTGGGTTGTAGACTTCGTGAAGTCAACAGCAAGGTGTGAAACGTAATACAAAAATGGTGTTTCATAACTTCAAAAATAACTTGCGGCATCTTCTGTGGTAATTTAACATCACGCTTTGGGGATAATGTCCAATGATGAGCCGTCTCAATCAGGTCGTATATGTGTGCACTTGGCCCCCCTTATACGTGGCGTAAGCGGTTGGCAAAACAAAATCGAAAAAGTGCCGCAGCCACATAAGTAATTGTGTTCTAGTTATTTTCATATATTATGGCGCGGGTACCATAAGATGGCAAAATAATGAGAGCAATCAGAGCGCAATCTGAACCAGATC
The DNA here is from genome assembly GCF_013339695.2 of Rhipicephalus sanguineus. Lineage (NCBI taxonomy): Eukaryota > Metazoa > Arthropoda > Arachnida > Ixodida > Ixodidae > Rhipicephalus > Rhipicephalus sanguineus. The sequence goes on along the minus strand of NW_023615145.1, from coordinate 570,446 downwards.
TACATTATGGTTAGATCGTGACGAAAGATTCCAAAACCTGCACATTTGGCCATACTCACTTAGGTCACCAACTGAAACCTAGGAGAAAGATCATACAATTACATCCGATACTTCCTAATGAATAGCAAGGTTACCTTGAACATGGGGGAACTCGAGTCTGAGGTGAGGGGCATGGACAGTTTAGTTACACCTCAGGGCTCCATGATATTGCTCATGCTCTTAATCTCATTATGACAGGATTGTCAGAAAAAACGTGAAGTCATCGAAGGAATCATCGCTCCCTATACACGGATGATGTTGCTATATGGATCTCGCAAGGCAGTGAGGGGTAAATAGACCAGAAATTACAGGAAGTGTAGATAAAGTGGAAGTCTACCTCACAGGCACAAGGCTTGAATTTTCCCTAGAGAAATCGAACTCCTTTACAGACTCATTCTTAACAGCAGGTGGCCCAAGATATACATCAAGGGGGAGTGCGAGGATATACAGACTTGCACGAAAAATGTGGGGGCATCCACATCATTGAACAAGTTAGGGTCCTTGTACTCAACATTGAGTCGAAGCGAACTAACAGCGATACTCCTATAAACATAGTGACTAAGTTCACTAAGGCAATTGGCTGATCAGGAGAATCAAAAACAAATATCACGGAATGAAAAGGCTAGCGTTAATAGGTTTAAATGGAAGAAGACAGAAAAGGACAAATCAATATGTTCGTAAGGAAAGTTTTTAAGCAGGCCCTAGGCTTGCGCGAAAGCACCAGCATAGAGAGATTAAGGCACCTGGGCATGCATAACACCTTAGAAATTGACTGAAGCTCAGTTGGAAAGAATTGACAGCACCTGGACTGACAGAATATAGATAAATTACAACAAATAACCAGCAAGGACCCAAGGTTGCATCGGCCAGAGTTTGGGAGCCAGATTGACATTGCAAATTTACTAAAAAAGAAATAAAACAAATTCAATTAGGGCAGTAGAACGAGCACAGCTAATACGATCTATTGAGACGGCTCTCATTGGACATTATCCAAAGCATGAAGTTAAATCACCACAGAAGATGCCGCAAGTTATTTTTGAAGCTATGAAACACCATTTTTGCACCTTTCACACCTTGCTGTTGACTTCACGAAGTCTAAACCACGATGTGTTTGTCTTCAAGCTGTAATCTTCAAGAGGAAGGTATATAACAGCTGCATCTTACCGGTACTTACCTACGGAGCAGAAACTGGAGAACAAAGAGGGTTCAACTTAATTGAGGACGACGCAGCGAGCGATGGAAAGGAAAATGATAGGTGTAACCTTAAGAGACAGGAAGAGAGCAGAGTGGGTCAGGAACAAACGGGGGTTAAGGATATCATAGTTGAAATTAAGAAGAAGAAATGGATGTGGGCCGGCCACGTAGCACGCGGCAGGATAAACCGGTGGTCATTAAGGGTAACTGACTGGATTCCAAGAGAGGGCAAACGCGTGAGGGGAAGACAGAAATTAGGTGGGTAGATGAGATTAAGAAGTTTGCAGGTATAACGTGGCAACAGAAAGCACAGGACCGGGTTGATTGGCGGAACATGGGGAGGCCTTTGCCCTGCAGTGGGCGTAGACAGGCTGATGATGATGATGATGATGATGTAATCGCTACAAAGCTGCAGGCGTCTTGTCATCAGTGATGTTCGCCCGAACCACGTCGCGAGTTTGTAATATGCAGAGCGCTCAGCGCATGGCAACGGCAGCGGCACGTCAACGTCAGGCGATGAACTGTCATTGTCTTCAACGCATTCGATCGCGCGGCGCGCCGACGTCTCACATGCGCTGTTTTCCGTGGTCATCGTGTACAACAGCGGCGTTGCAGGGCTGCAAAATGCGTTGGCAAGAACAGCGGCGAAAAAAAAAAAAAAACACACGCACACTCGAACCCACGGTGGTTCACGCTTGCGACAACGCGAGATCACAAAAAGCACTGGCGACAACACATTCACGTGAAAGTGTGTTCAGCGTTAAAAAAATAAACAAAAGCAATCATTCATACAACACCGATTATGTCTTGGCGACACGCGAGGGCTCAAAAGACAGCAGCAGCACAGATATCGGACGAGCGTGTTTCACAGTAAAGAAAGAAAAAAAAGAAAGCACAGTGGAACACAACGCCGAACGCGTCTGCTGTCGCGCCAGGCACACAAAACGTCACACAAATGTTCATGGGCGAACGTGTCGCGTATAACAAAACAAAATCACAAAGCACAGTCGAACCCTACGGCGACGACGGCGCCTTCGGTCAACCGCGAGCGCGTTAGCATCACAAGCATCGACGAAAATCCACGGCGCCCGGCGGCGGCGTTACAGTTTAAAATTCCCGCCAAGGGCACCCGCGACGAGAAGGAGAGCGCGTCGTCTCGGCGTGGCCGGTCGTGGCGGCCGTTGCTAGGCGGAAGTCCGCAGCGGCGTCCCTGTGTGCGCGCAGCCAATAGCGCGGCGCTGCCGTTGCCATGCGTTGAGCGCTCTGCATATTACAAACTCCCTCCCCGGCCGTGTTCAAGATTATGCGACGCCAGCGCCGCCGCTACTTTCTTCAAAAGAGGGGATACCGGTTTGCAATGTGTGCCGGCTTCGGTTCCGCCACTCAAAATATTCTAGTGCACTCTAGTTTCGTGGTCCATTGCCAGCCGCTGATGCACACGAAAAATTTGATGCGAAATCATCTTATGCTAGGGGCAGTGTCCCTTCTGCGGCGTCTGCACCCACTGCGCATGCGCCTGGTCTCCCCCGTGTCCTCACGTTTGCGCGAGGAGGTGGCGTGAGCGCTGCCTCCTCTGCGTTTCTCCTCTCCCTTGTTCTGTCTCCGCCACAGCTGTGCGCCCATATCAGTGCTGGACAGTATCGAAGATACATGTAATCTTCGATACTATCTTAAATATTCTTCGGGTATCTTGTATCTGTATCGCGATACGTCTCGCAAGACGTGTATCAGTATCTGTATTTCCGATACATTGAAGAATGTATCGAGTATCTTAAGATACAAGATACTGCCATAGCAACACCGCGGTGCAAAACAATAAACATTGGTTGAACTCCGCTTGCTGATACTGTTCCCACTAAGCCATCAGGTTCAAAATAAAGACAATGACATTGTTTTATCTTTCCGCCAGACTTTTCCAGCGAGGGCAGGTGATGAGCTCTGAGCGTCCCTAACGAGGAAGCAGAGTCACGTGGTGGCGCTCGCGTCCACTCGACAAACGCGCGAACGTCTTTCCTTTTGTCCTTTCTCTCTGTCCCTTTTTCCCCTTTTTCTTTTTTTCTCTTAGTTGTCTTAGTGCTATGGCACTTGGCGCTTAGTTACAATCCTGTGCCGCGTGCTCTAACGTGTGCGGTGTCTTTTGCACAAATTCTGATGCCGCTGTGGTGTCGTTATTGGAGTTTCTTTTGCGTTGTGCGTCGTTATGAAGTCTGAACTTTGAAGAATGCAAGAAAAGGGGTTGCTTTGCATGTCATGGCTTTCACACATCGGCGATTTGAAGGAATTCGTCGATGCAAGTTTGACTTACAGGCAATGAATTGATATGCAAATAAGATTCTAACAGCTATAGCACCACCGGCACCGATGCTGGATTTAACAGAACAAGCATTCACTTAACAGAAGCTGTCTTGGCGTGCGTCACCTTTTCTTTTATTCAATGAGTTTTCAGAATCATAATTGGATTATTAGCCCAAGTTCTTTCTAAGCTGCCCTTTTCCATCGCATACATTACCTATGTCGCTGTATTGCTCTTTTCGGGTCTGCTTACGGCAATATGTCTTTAACGTGCTGGCAACGTAAGCTCTCTGCTTTATTCTTGCTTCTAACTGTCTTGCTTTTAACTGTCTGTTTTGCAGACTTAAACTGTACTTAAGTTTACTGTTATGTCAAGGCGACGTTGCGAACAAATATATATAATAATCTGCGCGTGCTTGGAGTACACAGTAACAAAAGTTACGCTTACTGCTAAGTAAAATAGCGAAATTGTGTTTTCATGATAATAACGTAAATTATTAGGAGTCATCTCAAAGATGTTAGCAAAGGGATTGGAGAAACATTTGTTATACAAAATGCTCCGTTTTTCTACTGAGCGTCTCAACGAGTCGGTTCACGCTGTTTTACATAGGCACTGAATTTTCTGTGTCCCGATTGTCATGGCCATTAGGGTTACCCGCCGCGGTGGTCTAGTGGTTGTGGTGTTTGCCTGCTAACCCGTAGGTCGCGGTGGCCGCAGTTCGATGCCCGTGTGGTTTTGTTGAAGTTTTATAACACCTCGTGGTCGAAATTTTCGGAGCCCTCCACTATGGCGTCTATCATTATCATATCGTGGTTCTGTGGGACGTTAAACTCAGCAGTCATTATTAACTCTTGGGAGTGCCGCCTGTATCGTGTACCTATACTTATACCCCTGTCACACTGGAGGTGCAAATGTCATTAGGTTCGAAGTCATTCGGCGCACCGAATGTCATTCGATCCATGGTGGTGCTACACTGGAAAAACTAATGTCATTCGTTCATGATATCAATGTCGATAATCGAAAAAAGAAGGCCGAAAAAGTTGAGGAAGGTAAATGTAGTGTGGTAGAAAAGAGAAGTTATTTATTTTAGAATGTATGTCGGGAGTCGCGTCCCTAAATAAACACAGAGAAATGTTATTTTGTATAATATCGGGCCAAAACAAGCCAGGACGACGCTTAGCCAGTAGCCACAGCCAATAAAAGTGAACACAACAAACATGGCCGACATGGCAGTGCCGCTGCACGACGACGCCAAGCTGCAGCATGTAAAGCGTTTAGTTGCTCTGTATTTGGCGTTGCGCGAAAAGCGTGTGAGCCAAAAGAAAAGACTGGAGCGAGAAATAGATGAAGGGTGCAAACGCAGCGATGACATTCTGTAGCGCATTCAAGCGAACGCGTTCTCGATCGCTGCAGTGGTCGCCACTGCATCCGCCGAGCTTGAGCAGCTCTTCCACGATCCGGGCATACACTTTACTATTCCTCTTGGCTTTGCGCAAGTCACTTAAATTGTCCTCCCAAAGCCTAATTACAGCGTAAGTCTCCGACTGTGTCCAGTGCGCTCGTGGAGCTGATGATTCCATTGCTGCATGCACACGTGCGCACAGGCGTCTGTTTGTTTACATGGCAGCATGGCCGGCATAGCCGACAGCGCCGGGAGTATAGTGCTATATAGCCGGGAGGCGAGCCAGACGCCACTGAGGTGGAGAGTAAAAACATTTCGCAAAAGCGTTCCGTACACATGTGCTCTTTAAAATGATAGATGCCTTACAAAACGCAAATTAATAGTGTGTTAGCATGAATACTTTCGAACTTAAGACTGCGGATTTACACATTCTAAGTAGTCTCTGGGGTGGAGAGTACACATTCGGTCCGAGTGCGACGGCGAATGTGTTTCTCGAACTCATTCGATTTTTTAAGTCAATCGATCCGAATGACATTAAATATCCCTGTGTAGCAGCCGCATAATGTCATTAGATGCGAATGTCATTCCATTCGAATGACATTAAAACGTCCAGTGTGACAGGGGTATTATTCGCTGTGTTTGATACAGAACCGCTTTACCATTTTACTTAGTTATATTTGTTTTCTTTCTTAGTCTTCTCTAAATATTTTTCTGTTACTAATCACCAGGTAATCGGAGCTTAAGTGGCAATATAGTGTGAATAGCGGCGGTGTCCTGCGGCTCTTCGTGCAACTATACAACACGTCTAACACATTTCTGTGCTGCAGATGTTCGGTCCATAAAAGAAAAATTATTAGAAGATCGCGTATTACTGAGTACGCCGCTAACGAACGCTTTACGACAGCCGATAAGTAGAATATAAAAGTAATTGCAGTTTATGTTCTCTACGTAAACAAGATGCGTCGCAAAGAATGTCACTACCAGCGTTCTTGCTAATGTACACCTGTCCGGTGACCTGGTATTGCGAAAACCGTGATACGTTTACGGGCAAGGTAGAACTTAACAACGGTATTTATACGATTTTCGGAGGCTTCTAATTGAAGATGACAGCTGGTCCGCAAGCAGAGCATCGGCTCCATCCAATTTCAAAAGCGGCAAGCAAAGATCTTTATCAGCGAAGTGGTAAAGAGCTGTCATAGTATGCAGCTAAAGCAACGCCAATAAGTTATTTCGGAATTAAGGTAATATGCCTTCAGCAAGAAATACAAAACTTGGGAGATACTAACAGACATTTCATTCAAATGAACAAAATTGGTCGCAGTTAATAATACTAAACTTTCAAGCGCACATTTTCGTGCATCGGCGTTTAGTGCCACATTACCGTATATACAGAATATATAACAAATTACCGAATTTATCGAAGTATCTTAAGATACAATTGGAATGTATCGTATCGGATACAATCGGCGTTGTGGTATCTTGTGTCTGTACTCAAATACTTCTTGCCTGAGTATTTTGTATCGTATCGCGATACAATTTCAAAGTATCTTTGCCCAGCCCTGGCCCATATGTAATGCGGTGCACGCTCGCTCCCGTTGCACTCTCCTTCGCAACGTCGCCACTGGTAGGTCTCTTCGTACCTCCCATAGGGACGCGTAATTCAAACGTTCTGCGACGCTTGCGCCAAGGAAGCCGTTGAGTTACGACCCTGGCGAGTGGCGGCTCTGTAATGGCGGCGATGACGCAGCGGTTACGTAACGATTGCGTTGTTTACGTCGTCAGGGCAACAGTAACAGCCGCCCGCTTCTTCTTGCGCCCCTTCCCCTCTCTCCCTCCCTCGCACTCCTCGCGCCGTTCTTTTTTCTTTTTTTTTTGAGCGCGCTTGCTTTTTCTCCTCTCTCATGTCGGACGCCGTTTTTTTGCCTTTTTTCTTGGCGCCTCCTTTTTCTCCTTTCATGCCGCGCGCCGTTTTTTTTTTTTTTCGTGTGCGTGGCGCGTTTTTTTTTCGCGTGCGCGCGTGCTGTGCTTGGTCGCGCATTCATGTTTTTGTCCACTCGTGGTGCGCAGTGCGTTTGAATGCACGCAGCCTGCATGATCCAGAGCATAAGGGATGACTTCCACCCACAACATATCTGTGACTTTGTTTTATTGCTCCGTTTCCAAAACTCAAGATTCGCACATAATGGGGCACGATACAAGTTCCGGAGAAGAAGAGAAAGAATGCACAGTGTCCATGATTTGACAGCACAAAAGTTCATTGTAATGTTCAGAAATTGGAAATTAAAAATCGAACACACTGAAAATTCAGGCCCTTTGACGTATACTCATATACGTAACACGATGTTTGTTTAGTACAATACTGATCAAAGTGCACAAAAGCTTCTGGTGTGACAGAGTTATGAAATTTAAAGAAATGTAGGCGAAATGTCAGTGCATGGAAAAAACAATAAAGATGCACAAAATACGTAAATATGGAATAATATTGCAATGAACTACTTATTAACCACTGTACTAATACGAAACACAAAAAACTATGCTCAGATGTTGCACAAATATATATAGATTGCTGGATACCTTCACTACTGATAAACAAGATGAAAAAGCAGATTTAGCAAGTATGCACTACATCGCACTAAAAAGGGAAATACACATTATTTGGCACTTGACCACTGCTTGACAGTTAGAAGGCGGCAACGGCATGAAGGCGATGGTCCGTTTATGCAGCAGCACATAAAACATTCGAAGAAGCGCGTATTACCCAATGGCCACGTGAAATAAGTCTACTACACAGCTTTTCTTTCACCGCTAATACAATGCATAGCTGTAAGATAACGTCACTGAAGTGAGAATGTCATGCCGTGTACACTGAGCACTTCATTGAGATAAACGCAAACAATGAAATTCTGCATATAGGACACTTGCAATACTCAAGGCTCACCAGAAAAAAACAACTCTCATGTCTACACATGAAGGTTCTTCGAAAGGTTTTTCTATAGGTAATTACAGAGGTAATACATAAACACAAAGAGTGTTTTTCAGCTGTAAATATAAATAGAACATTCACGCACCGAAAGAAAGCACAGGGGGCAGAGTAGAAAGCTGGTGCACTTGAAGTTTCGGATCGAGACTTCGCAGAAAGCAGAACCGGTGCTATACAGGAGCAGAGTTATTAACCCTTCCTTGGGCAAACGCGTCACTTGTGGCCTTCTCCATAATTCAGAAAACGTTTACGTCCTGCAGAAAAGCAGTTGCAACTGAATTCCAACGAGAAAAATTACGCAGTCGCATCACGCAAACGTAGTTTTGTCGTCTCGGTATAGTGCAAGTTGAGATACACAGAGACTCAGAAACGCGTATTTTAAACGAAGGCGAGCGATAAACAGGCCAAATAATGCAAAAAGCACTTCCCAGGACGCAGTCATGTCAGAGACGCAAAAGGTGAACTATGAGTCTGAGGTGCTTTATTTTCGTTGCTTCTTCGTACAACGATGCAAAATCGTGCTCTTCGCGATTCAGCCATGTTTAGAAATAACTGTTGTCCAACAGCAATGAAGCTATATATGTGTGGCTGCGAACGCAAACCGCATACTCACCTATAGTTTTTTGGATCATGGAAGAATCTTGCGGAACTCGGTCTTGAAGTATCCGTGCACCGCTGCATGATGTACGAATGGTGTGTGCCGTTAACCATCACGGCGGCAAAGAGCACAACACGCAAACACCGCAGAAACTGCACACGCCGGCCAACGGTCGCTTCATGTAATGGAACATCACGAAACTTCACATCAACGCCGGCGACTAGGATGGGCTCCGATATGGCGGCGGCGGAGCACGGCTGTCCATAACGACCACTCCAATAAGTCTCAAAAGCGAACAATGATCCGCCAACCTCAACGGGAAACTTGCAGGTGTCCCCCAAGCATAGCCTGCCTGCACGGACAGCCTGGTGCCCGCGCTCAACGCTCGCTTCATGCTACAACGGAACTTTCGAGGAATTCAAAACTAGCACTGCGGCGCGCGCGCGGCCTCCGCGGCCGGCGCGGGGCGCACGGCATTGCCGGCATTGCCGGCACGGCGGCAGGCTGCTATTGGCTGCTTTCACTTTGACTCGCCATCGACTCGAGCGCCAATTTCGCCTTCAGTTATCGCACTTCTGGTTGGCGGCTCAGTCAGGCTCAGATTCAAGATGGTGGCGATGACGTAACAATGACGTATTTCTTTGGGACGCCTGAGCGGCAGTGTTTCCGACCGTTGACGTCGCTATGGACGCTCGCGAAGCTGAAAGTAAACTGCAACGCCGGCAAGCGAATCCCGAGGCTGCGAAGGCGCGCGTTCGCTGTGCTTCCGTCATTCTTTCTCTGTGAAACGGTGCGCGAAACGCCATGAACAACGTCAAACGTCCGCGCTAGTTGCAGCGGCAGCGCCACCGCCGCGGAGCAGAGGAAGGTTCGGGCAGCCGAATGTCAGCGTCGGCAAGCGGTAATTCAAAAGCCTCGGCAACCACCGTCCCATAAGAGAAATGGAAAGGAAACTCATGCGCATACCCCCCCCCCCCCCCCCCCCCCCCCATGGTTTTACATCCCACCATGGTTGTCCGCAGGGGGAGATGTTTAAATGCGTAAGCACGTCTGTGCAGACGCAACGCGAAAACTGCCCGTCCGTCCTTCCGTCCATCTTTCAGGTTAGACACACCGCTATGAATAAATAAACATGAAACAAAAAAAAAACCTTCGTTGGTGGTGCAGTCTATCGGACTTAGGACCCCACATTCCGAAAGTGATTCTCTTACCCACTGGGCTAAACGGTCCCGTCAGAAGAAGTATTTACGAGAACAATATGTATGTGTGGTACCGGCAAAACGAAACAAACGCAGAACGATGGCCCAGTTTATGAAGGTCTCGGTGAAGTATTTTGGGTGGTGGAATAAAATCCTTCTCTGCAACATGATGCCCAGTTTACATGGATATTGTACGAATCAGGAACATTACCGTCTTCCGAAAACTTATCCCGCACGTGAGTTTCGGTGACCGCCAAATGCACCTTCCTTTGGGCCGTTCTAGATGCGGACGAATGTTGTAAAGAAGACGAAAGACGCCGTGGCGATACTGGCCGACAAGGTTGGAGGTAATGCCGCAACAATAAAAAAAAATCAGGAGCGTTTCCCCAGGCGAGAAGATGGGCGCCAGCGAAGCTTGGCGTGGGCGTGCCTGACGTACTGTTTTTCTTTCTTTTCTTTCTTTCTTTTTCTTTCTTCTTTTCTTTCTTTCTTTCTTTCTTTTTCTTTTTCTTTCTTTCTTTCTTTCTTTCTTTCTTTCTTCGTTTCTTCGTTCCTTCTTGGTCTCTTCCTTTCTTCTTTCTCCTCTTGCCTTCTTTCATTCTAGGGAGCGACCATCCCCGGATTGCTGTTTTACGGCTGAATCGGCATGGCGTCCTTCATCTTCCTTCCAGCGTTCGTCAGCCTCCAGAACGGCCCGACGGAAGGACCATCACGCGGTCATGGAAACATGGGTTTGGAATTCAATTTTCTCTAAACTGTAATTTACCTCACATGTGCAGTTGCTGATATCGACCTTACGCGTTGTCAAGCAGATCACTTTTCGTCCACTAACACCAAATATTTCGAAGAACAACCCATAGCAAGTGTACTGCTTCCCAACTGTTTTTGTATAGTCGGTAGAACGCATTCATATGCTTCACTTCACTTCGGATAAGCATAAGCGCGTGGCATAATGTTGAGGGCACTCGCTTTCGGTCCGGGGAACCTGGATTCAAACCTAAGAACGGCAAAAAAATTACCATCTCCCAATCAAGGGAATCATGAGGGGATGTGGAGAAGCATTGGGGGTTTCAGTGGTTCACTCGGCGTTTCCGTTAGTGTGTGAGGTTTCTATTTAGTGTTTGTGCTATCATTACGTTGTGTTTGTGCGTTGCTTTCCGTTAGCGCTGACTGAACGAGTGGCGCCGGCGTTGACGTTACAATCATCTGAACGGGAGCGATGCAAAAATGGCGGAAGCTGACCGAGCGCACGCCCTTATATGCACATGAAATGGCGGCGGGAGAAGAGAGAGTGGGTTACAGGCTGTATTTGGCTGCGGCGCGGCTGCATCACGTGAGAGGAGAGGCTGCGCGCGGCTGTAGTGCGGGGAAGGAGAGGAGAGAAGGCGACCGAGCACCTGCAGCGTAAAGGAGCAGAGTGGGATAGAGAGTAGGCGCATGCGCAGTGGAGCGCGGATGCCACCACCGATGCCGGACACAGCCCGAGCAAAAGCTGCTTCGCATCTAAAAAAAGACTTTCTTTGTTCATTTATTATTTCTTTGGCTTGGCAGCTGTGGGTGAGAAGTTTTTTGGAACACCATCAGCGGCTACACAGGTCAGTCAATACAACTTCCACTTTTAGAAATAGGGAACCCTTCCCAAATCTGGGAAATACGGTCAAGCGATGCGTGCGTGCCTCACGTACTGCTTTTCTCTCTTTCTTCAGCTGGGCACTATTAAAAGGGTCGCGTCCGTGGCGATCCTCGTGTTTTATATTTCATTTATGTCTATTGATCTATGCAAATGAAGCATTTTGAAGCATTGCCTTAAACGCAGGCCATATTGTGCGATAAATAAGTGCATCAAATTGTGTGCTTTTTGAGCCAAACTGTGGCTACGAGGACTGAACTTCGTACAGTCCTCCTTATTACCCAACAAAGACGGTATTCCTCTTGCGAAAACCATGCACACTTTCTTAAGACATCACCCGTTAGTAATCACAGCATGCCGATATCAGCACTAAGGCACGAGCCCCCTGAGGCACATCCAGTGACGAAGTCTTAAGTCGAGTGGCGTCTCTCAACGGTGTTGGGGTCCGAAAAGTTAGAGTGCTCACGTCTGAAAGCTCTTACTCTGTGACAACTACGAGGCTGAAGATGGCGTTTGTAATGTGCACGTACCTCACCGGGGTACGGCAACAAGCATGGGTTCCGACTGAGATTCCGATAGTTAGCGTTAAGACGAGGCTGCCGGTCGCTTCGCCGGTGCCAACACGAGCTTACGAGAAGAGATGCTCATCACGAGCCAGCGAGGAGGTATATAAATAGTTAGTGAAAACTTTGCCGATACTTAGGAGGAAAATGTAATGTCTGACGAAAGGCACGATAGCTTCGCCGTTCGATGGTTTTCACGGCGTGGTAGTGATTGATTTTTTTTTTGCAGCGGGGCTGTTATGCTCGAGCTAAGTACAGCGCTATCGTGTACAACGCTATCGTTTGCAATATAGCCAAGCCGGGAGAGGGCGTAAGCGCATGGAGAGAGTGACAGCCTAGCAAAGCAGAGTTGGGAACGGGAAGCGAGGGTGAGGAGCTTGGAGTGAGTACATCACAGTAAAGCAATGGAATGTCAAGGCAACGAATGAGTAAAGCGAGGTTGAGGAGGAAGGGAGAGAGTAAAGCAATCGAACGTCAAGGCAAAGAATCTGTGAGGCGAGCGGGAGGAGGATTGAGGTAGACAGTAAAGGGAAGCAAGAGCGAGGGCGAGGAGGATGGGAGAGAGCGAACCATAGTAAAGCAACAGATTGTAAAGGCAAATAATGAGTGAGGCCAGGGGGGAGGTGGATAGAGGTGAAATGGACAGGGATGCAAAGCAATGGAGCTTAAGCGCCCACTGGCGCCACAAGGCGGAGACGCATAGGCCGGCGACTTTATGCGGTGCATTCGCGCCGGCAGCCGAAGTCGAGAAAAATGAAAAGGGAGCCCGTGCTCGAGGCGCAAGATTGGCGCAAGCAGTTGCGTTCAAAATGTCGGCATCGCAGTGAAGCGAGGGAGAGAAGGGACGTCAACGTGAAAGGGCAGCGAGGGTGATGATGAGGAGGAAGGGACATAGTAAAGCACAGTAAAACAATGCAGTGTCAAGGCAAGGAATCAGCGAGGCGAAGGGGGAGGAGGAGGTTCGTGAACGAGAAATGGAAGGATGGGTGATGGTGAGGAGCAATGGAGAAATTAAATCATACTTAAGAGGCGTAAGAATTTCATCGCTGAGGCTTTTCTTTAGCTCTGCTGTCCATAGGTGCTTGGGATAGTAAAGCCGGGCCGAGAATTCTTAACAGCGAATCTGTTTAAGCAGGCCGTAAAAATATTGGTACGCCCAACGTGACAGAAAACTTTCATCATCATGAAATGGCTCGCGCTCTCTTCATTCTCTCTTCAGCGAAGCTATTGAAGCTATGAGTAACTTCGTGCTCCGTCATGCAAAACTTCTCGGGTGGCTATGTGCCACAGGAATTGGGCAAGCCCACTACTGAGTAAAGCAGGCGCGAGCGTTAAACGAAACGTATGTTCGGCGAAGTGAGCACGTGAAACACGTGAAAGAGAGCGATAGAAAGAGAAAGATAAAAAGAAAGAAAAACATAAAATAGGGAGAGAGAGAGAAAGAAAGAGAGAAATATGAAAATAATAAAACGACAGCGAGGGAGCAGGGAAGCGATAGAGCGAAAGAGAAAAATAGTTGCGAGGCTTGTACTAAATCGCGCAAGTCTTTAAACATCGAAGCTCGACGATTCTGAAGTGTAACAAAATGACCAATAACCAAGGCACAACCTAGCATCACCTAGATAAAGCCTAACAGCAACCTAAAAACAACCTAGAAACAACCTAGCATCACCTAGATAAAGCCTAGCAACAGCGCAGAAACAACATAGCATGACATAACTAATGTTTAGCAGCAACCTACAAGCAACCAGATTAGTCTTCGGAATCGTCCAGCTGCGCTGTTTTAAGCCTTGCGCGACTAAGTGCATGCTTAGATATTTTTTGCTTTCGTTTTTGTAATTTTATTTTTTTATTTACATAGTTCCTGCAACGCTGTATTGGCATTACTGCAGGGGGGTATACATAAAAAGTCAATATGGTTGGTAACATTTCTCCGATAGTACGCCAAAACATAGTGAAAAATTTACATATAACAATATGTAACATTTAAAATCAAAAATATTATAGTACAATATGGCACGTGGCAAACAGGTACAAAAAGAGGTACAACTCATGTAACAATGTCCCAACGATGAGAAAAAAGCACTGCTGTCACTCAAGTATTACTATACCATCGGGAAGTTCATTCCAGTCTCTAATTGTTTTTAAAAAGAAGGAGTTGGCAAACGTTGTGGTTTTGAATGCGTATTCTCGTATTTTATGTGAGTGTTGGCACCTTGTGGAACGATATGTTGGTGCTAGTAGGTATTCTGACTTCTTAATTCCTGTTAGGTTATAATATATACTATGGAGAAGTTTTAATCAAAGTTTCCGTCTTCTAGATTCTAGAGTTTCCCAGCCTAATGTGGCCTTTATTTCTGACATACTAGCGAATGGGTCGTAGTTGTTGCTGACGAAACGGGCTGCCTGGTTTTGGACTTTTTCTATTGTTTCTGCAAGAAACTTTTGAGCCGGGTCCCAGATAACACAAGCATATTCAAGTATAGACCTTACATGCAGGAAGTAAAGAGTTTCTTTTACCTCGTTTGTTGCACAATGAAAGTTTCTGCGAATAAAAAACAACATTCTACTAGCCTTTAAGATCATTTGGTCTATGTGCCTGTTCCAATGGAATAATTCGGTCAAGTAAATTCCTAATATTTACACTCAGTCACTTTTTGACTGCCTCTCCATCAATACTGTATGTGCGCTGGATTTCGGAAATGTTTATTTATTTATTTATTTATTCAAGTACCCTAAAGGCCCGAAGGCATTACATAGGGGGGACAGAACTATGAATAGTACAGCATAACACAGTTGCTAAACAAACAGTACTCAGGAAAGAGATATCTAAGGTAATACACCAATACTTTCGTGGCAGCAATATCAATGTTCCACGAGAGTAAATAATGTGCAAATATGAAATATAACTGTAATTTAAACACCTCAGACATTTACAAATGTTCTAACAATACATGCGGCACTACACAGTTTTTAACACACTTTAACACAATTTTTCAACAAGCAGAACTGTGCAAAAATAACAGCAATCCAAACACCTCGGACATATACAAATGCTTCTTGAGTAATAAATACATTTGACACCAAAATACAGCTAAGAAAAATAGAATTACGAATTGCATTTTAATGTGTAATGTGTCAAGAAGAGAAAAAAAAGGAAGTTCGACATGCAAAAATTTAAGCTTTAAAGTAACATTTCAGACCATTAACGAATGCATTATGATTAGTAATATCTGCAATGTCAGCAGGAAGCTGATTCCAGTAACGGATGGCAAGTAGTAGCGGGGAGTAAAAGAAAAGATTGGTACGGGCGAAGACGGGCTCGACTTTAAACTTATGATCAAGCCGCGAGGATACGCGATGGGCTTGTTTGATATGAAAAGCAGCGCGTGATGACGGATTGTGATAAATCTTATGGAAAAATGAAAGAAGCGTGACCAGCTTACGATTTTCCAGAGGAACAAGATCAATTGAAGATTTAATTTCTGTTACACTTGATGTTCGCAGGTATTTTTTGGTGATAAATCGAGCAGCTTTATTTTGTAGTGATTCCAATTTATGAATGAGGTATGCCTGATGCGGGTTCCAGATTAGTGATGCGTATTCGATTTTCGAACGTACCAATGTGTTGTAAGCGAGAAGTTTAGTGGTGAAATTCGCTAAACTTAAGTTTCGCCGAACGAAGCCAAGTGTTCTAGATGCTTTGCTAACCATGGCGTATATATGGGTGTTCCATGTCAAATCAGATGACAAATGAACGCCCAAGTACTTGATAGAGCATGCTGAGACTATGGACGTATTGTTTAACGTGTAGATGGATAATGCAGGGTTAGGTTTTGTCGAGAATCGAATGGCTTTGGTCTTGGTGACGTTAATTTCCATTTGCCAATCTTCACACCATGCACCGAGTTTGTCTAAATCCGATTGTAAGTAGCAAGCATCCATAGCGCTAGTATTTTCTCTATAAATTACGCAATCATCAGCAAATAATCTCACTGTAGAACATAAACCATTAGCAATATCATTAATATAAATTAAAAACAGGATGGGTCCGAGCATGGAGCCCTGAGGGACACCAGATTTAACATAGAGCAACGGGGATAAGTGATCATTTACAAAAACTGATTGGTAGCGGCTAGTTAAAAAATCGGTGGTCCACTTAATAATTCTCATATTGATGTTGATGCATTTTAGCTTGTGTATTAGGCGCAAGTGAGGAACCTTGTCGAAGGCCTTCGCAAAATCGACAAATATAGCATCAACATCATGTAATGAATGAATAGAGTGGTGTAAGTCAGTGATCAATTCAAAGAGTTGCGTCTCACAGGATCGACCGCGCAAAAATCCATGCTGATTTATAAAAAAGAAATTATCTTCTGTTAAAAATTTCATGACAGCGGATGAAATGATATGTTCCAGAATTTTGCAGCACGTGCTTGTCAATGAAATCGGTCGGTAGTTAGAGGCATTGGACGGGTCACCAGATTTAAAGATTGGAA
This sequence comes from Rhipicephalus sanguineus, assembly GCF_013339695.2. Lineage (NCBI taxonomy): Eukaryota > Metazoa > Arthropoda > Arachnida > Ixodida > Ixodidae > Rhipicephalus > Rhipicephalus sanguineus. The sequence continues at coordinate 554,049 of NW_023615145.1, read as the reverse complement.
TGACACGAGCCTGTTTCCAATCACTTGGAACACATCCCGTGTCAATGGATTGCTGAAATAGGGCGGCAAAAATTGTACATATCGCAGGTTTGGCTAGTTTGAGTAGTTTAGAGCATATGCCATCAGGACCAGGAGCAGAGTTAGTTGCTAGGCGGTCGATGGCGGATTCTATCCCCTCAGAAGTGATAACAACATCATGCATGGTCGATTTTAAATGGGGAAATTGAATTATTTGGCAGTGGACTCTCATCCGTGAAAACAGATGAAAAGAACTCATTAAATTCTACAGCAACCTGAGCAGGAGAAACAGTATTCCCTTCTCTCGCTAACGACATAGTTGATTTTGAGACGTATTTCGGATTAATCACTTTCCAAATTTCTTTGTGTCATTTTGGAGCATGTTTGTAATATCGTTGTTGAAAAACTTGTCCTTGGCTACTGATATTACAGTTTTGCACAAATGCGCATGTTCACGATAGCATCTCCAATCATCGTCAGTTTGATAACTTCGCCTTTGAGTATAAACGTTTCTTTTTGTTAATGCAACGTTTCACATGCGTCGTGAACCATGCGCTTTGCGCCGACACCGTAATACTGATTTTAGGTACGTACTTTTCTTTAAGCAACAGTAACTTGTCACGAATAAGGGCCCAGTTCATGTTTGCATCGCGCTGATCGAAGGATTGCATAAGATCAGCCGAAAAGCTTGAAAGGTCACCAATCAGCATATCGGCATTCGCTCGTGCGTAATCAAAAATGATTTTCTTTGTATTATCCCGTGTTTTACATTCGCATATCAATTCGCAGTGCAAAATACTGTGGTCACTCACGCCATCCAAGACGGTTACTGAGACACTGTTTGGCTCCGTTGTTAATACAAGATCTAAAAGGGAATTTCCACGCGTGCAATCAGAAACCACCTGGTGCATATCAAATGACGACAGTACATCAAGAAAACTCTGACATTCACGCTTCTTCGAGCTACCTATGGGTCTGTACGAGTGCCATTCAATAGCCGGATAATTGAAGTCGCCAGCTAAGAATATTGACGAACTTGGCCACTTATTTTGTATAAAAGTTAGTGACTCATTAAGGAATTCTGGAAATTCGCCAGAAGCATCAGGTGGGCGGTAGCAGACACCAATTATACATGTGACACGCGGCGGCAAACGTAGGGCTACCCACAAAATTTCAAGACATGAATCAGTGTCAACAATGTAAGCCTCCAAATTATTTTTCACTGCAATCAGCACTCCACCACCTCGCGATCTCACCCTGTCATTCCGAAATAATGTAAATTGACGGGACAATGACAAACGCAGTCAGCAATATCAGGCGACAACCATGTTTCTGTGCCTAAGACTATATCTGCTGAGCATGATTCTACATACGAACACAGCTGATCCTGCTTATGATACAGACTACGGAAGTTCGAAACAAGGATTGACGGTGAGGACTCTCGGTTTTTACGTTTTGGTCAATGGGTTTTGGTTGGCGCATGACGCTTTGGAATGGCCTGTACTTTGCCTGTGGCATCGTCGACGGCGTAAACTGCGTTGTTTAGGACAAGCTTGTCAAATAAAAGCTTAAATTTGTCGCCAGGCTTCCGTTCAGTTCGTGCGAAGTCTCGTAGTTTCTTCCGAATAAGCTGCACCCTCGGTGAAAAGTCCTCCTCTATCCATACACGTGGTGATTTTAGTTCCTTCAGTTTACATGCGTTTTCAGTACCATACTTTTATCTTTGAAGTTGAGGAACTTCACAATGATCGGCCGAGGGTAATCCGGCTTTTTCTCGCCGATTCTATGGGCATGCTCGATTTGTCCAGTTTCAATTCCTAAATTTTTTGATACAAAACCTTTTACAAGATCTTCTGTGTCCTTCCATGATTCTGATGATTGTTCCGGGATACCTTTTAAGATGAGGTTATTTCTACGCATTCTGTTATTGAGGTCGTCAACTACTAAGCTAGATTGTTCGAGTTGCTTTGATTCTATGCCTTTCAATGTGTCCTGTGTATGTTTAAGCATTTGAACCACTTCGCTGCTTTCAGTGGCTCCTTCTATTTTACAAAGACGCCCCTTTATGTCAGTGATCTTCTTTGCAAAGTGATGTTCTTTGCAGTATGTTCTTTGCAAAGCTGACGCGGTTGCACTTCGAGATATTTAAGCACATATTCCAGGTGGAGAACCAACGTGTTACTGTGTTTAAGTCATCTTGCTTGACAATCAGCTACACTCTAAGAAAAAAAGAGTAAAAAATGGTCACGGTGCCGACCCTATTCGGGTATCCATTTGAGCCCTTTTGGAAGGTGGAAGCAGGAAAAGAGAATTATCACTTCTGCAGGAGTCACGCCACCGTGTTAGGACCGTGCAAGGACGAGCACTTGGTTCTACGGCGATAGACTTTTCGGTGCACGGTGCTGGTTGGGTGATTGAGTAGCGGATAGCTTTTATTCTTTAACTAGAATATGTCGTGTGTTTCTTCAGTATATGCAGGATCAGTTTCGTTTTCTTAATTCTCTCTACTTGAGTCCCACACTGATGTCTAGGAATTCTCCTGGTCAGGATCTTTCCCTGTAGACGCCCTCTCTGCATAATGATGATTTGCCGCTTGAGCTGTTTCCCCGCAGTGGTGTGAGCAGCGTTCCCGTCTCTCTGGTGTCCTTGGGTGGGCACTTGTTGAATAACACTAGAGCAATGCAAGAACATCTCCATGCAGGGACCCCAAACTACCAGAGCATTACCGACGTGAGGCAGTTTGGTCGCGGTGGAATCGTATGCAGATCGCCAGACCAGGCATGTGTAAAGGATCTCCTAAAATGTTCATTTGCATCAATCCCGGTGAGTGCGTATATACCACCACATCTGACTTGCACTAAAGGCATCGGGCGCGGAGTAAACGCGCAACTCAGCCCAGCGTAGACTCTTGAGAAGCTTTCTGTGGCAGGTGTGGGGGCTGTCTACCGGTGCAATCGAGTTGTAGACATTAAGAGGGTTCCCACGGAGTCAGTGATTGCGACTTTTGCTGGTACATCATGTCCATCTGAAATTAAAGCACGGCCTTTAGTTTTTAGAGTGGATCAGCTAGCGTCGCGCCTGCTACATTGCCGGACCTGCTGGAGACTTGGGCATAGCGCTGCTGGATGCAAGTCAGATGTGCGCTTTTGCAGATGGTGTGAATGCCACTCAGGTCGAGAATGCACGGCTCAAGATGACATGTGTTGCCAGTGTGATGGGCAACACGCTGCTAACTATATACAGAGTGCCCAATTCGACAGCAAGAAATGCAGGTACTGGAGATTGTAGACAAAAGGAGATACTCTAGGATGGACGCCATGGCAACTGTCAATGAGAGCGCATGGTTATGCTGGCGTTACAGCACGTCAAACGATTTCGGAGACGAATATCGCACATGCAGTTGAGGTAGCAGTAGGAAAAGCTGTGGATAGAGTAATGCACCAATTAGTAGTTAGCATTTCCGAATGCATAGCTCATGATGTGAGCCATCAAATTGCTAAGCATGTAATCCCAACTTCAACGGGTACTCCCGAGTCCAACAAACTGTTAACTGCCAGTGAAGCTAATACAGCTTATAATGATAAGGCAAACACCGATGATAATATCCGTGGCTACTCAGAGTATATGACGGGTGATGGTAAAGAAGATGTGCTAGACCTAAACGTGCCCACAGATGTCGAGTTTGATGCCAGGGCTCAAAAACGCAGCCGTTCTCCGTTGAACCGTGGTGCTTCTACTTCCCCTCAGTCTAAACAAAAGAAGACACTATCCAGTAAAGTTGTAAAGGAGAGTATTTTAGAGAATGTTCTCTCCGCAGCAATTATCTCCCCAAATAGCGTCCCTGAGAGTTTTACAGTGGAATTGCCGCTCTATATTTGCTGCTATTACTGATTTCATTGTCTTTGTTCACAGTTAAATCAATATTTAATTTCATTACAGGAATCTTGGCTTGTTCCAGATAGCAATTTTATTTTAGGAATCATCGTTTGGTTAGATTAGACCGCCCTTCGAGAGGTGGTGGAATGATCACAATGCTGTCAAACAGAATTTGCCATAAAACAAAATTCACGTTAAAGCTGCTCTCCCAGGAATATGAAATGTTAGTTAGAAACATAACTTCCGACTGGTGAGGCTTTTCGCTAGCAAATGCATACTTTCCTTCAGGCGTTAATGACATTCGGCCATCGGATACTCTAATTGCGACGTGTGGAAGAAATATTTATAGCAGGGAACTTCAACGCCAATGATCTTACATGGGGTGTAAAAAACTGATGTGTGCGGCAACCGCTTGTGGGATTATTACATGCTAAAATTGAGGAAGCCCGACGTACGTGAGAGGTCGAACTTTTTAATCGTTGGATTGAACGTTTGCAAGTTTCAGCCTCAATATTTCGGCTTGGTCGGTGGTTGATTGCGCTACAAATAGCGACCACTTGCCGATTACTTTCGAAATAATGTCCAGTCGCTCCATCAGTTTTTAATGCACGTACGTATATAAATTACACAAAATTTAAAGATTCATTGCGTTCTTCGTTGGCTTCTCTATCAGTTACAAGCACGAATTCGAAAGCTTTGAGCATATGTTCTGTTTCAGAGTTCTCGCGAGAAATCGAATTTGTGGTCTCCTCAGTTAAGCAGAACTCTGATTCTCCTTGGTGGAATGATGATGTTTGAGGGACTATAGGCGCAGAAAGGCAGCGTGGAAAAGGCTGTTGTACAATCAATGCCCTCAAAATTGGAAAGATTACCAGTTCTGCGCTGGTGCCTCTAAACGAACAGTTTCGAAGGCGAAAGAAGAATGCGCATTCGATTACATATCGAAATCAAAGAATAAACGCATATTATCTAGATTTCTACGTAAAAAGAACATGATTCCGCGATCTATGAAAGCCGAATCTATCATTTCTTCTCCAGAAGAATTTAAAGATGCGTTGGAAGTAATTGGTAGGGGGTTCGACAATCGTTTTTCTTCCCAACTATCACCATCGTCTTTGCTTGCATTGGGTAATGATAACTTCACAGAAATTTCCGGGGCTGAATTATCACAGGTGTTAGCTAGCCTTCCATCAGCGGTCCCGGGCCCTGACGGAATCACGTCTGCCATGCTGAAAATGATGATAATGAATCACAGGACTATTTATTAGACGTTATAAATTACTCATTTAGAATGGCATGGCATCCATCACATTGGACAATAGCTAAGGTAATACCATCACTTAAAGTTCCGTGTAAGGGGTATGTATCTGACAACATTAGGCCCACTGCGCTAACTTCAAATTTCGTAAAATTAATCAAGAGCGTTTTAAATATTCGTATAATAAATTTATTAATGAGAGAGAAGTCCTAAATCCATCCCAAATTGGCTTTAGATCAGGATGCTCTATATGGCAGGCGCATATATATCTCGAAATCGTATTCAATTAGCTAGGCGTGAAAAAAAGATATGCGGCGTTAGTCACTCTCGACATTGCAAAAACATATGGCAGTGTTGAGCACGTCGTTTTAGTGAATCAGCTTCACAACCAGAAATTTCCAAATTATATTCAGGCATGGATTGCGGAATTTTTAAGAAATATAACGTTTTATTGCTTCCAAAGATGCATATCGTCTTCTACGTACGCGAAATCAATAGGTGTAGCGCAAGGGGCAGTCCCCGGTATTATTAATATTCTAATGAGTTCTATTCCACAAGAGGGCGTGCACACGTATGTGTATGCTGATGACATTGCATTTTTCATCAGCAGATGATATTCACAAGCTCTTCCAAATATTGCAATCATACTTATCAACCGTAGAAAGTTGGCTTGATGATGTACATCTGTATTTAAATGTCAGCAAAACGCTCTGTAATAACATTTCTATTGAAAGACCCTATTTTCATGTCGCTTTCTTATCATGACGAGAATATTTCACAAGCAGAGAACGTAAAATATCTCGGCGCGATATATGACCGAGAAGGCTCCCATTGAATACATCGCAGCAAAGGGTGTTCGGGCGGTTGGATTGTAAAGGAAGATCAGCAATAGTCGGTTAGGTAAATAAAAAGATAAATGAAGAAGTTGTCGCCATTGCTTGTTGTGGCTACCCCTTTCCACTTGGTTGTTAGGATAAAAAATTAAGAAATAAAATAATGCATATTCATTACAAATATAAGTGTCTTTTAAGACAAAGTTGAAGCACTTCCATTGATGTGCGATTTATCCGAGTCGGCGTTTGTGTTGTCTTGATCTTCGCTCGTGTCCGTGTTTGCAACCCACCTTCTTTTCTCATGTCTAAGAAGTGTTCATCGCTAAAGAGAAGGCCTTCACGTTATCAGTACCAGATCATACCGTTGTCTTTTTCGATTCATAACGTAACGTATTCTCAACGGTGCTTTAGGTTTTTGTCGTATATCTAACTCATTGTTTAACCCATCTGGACGCTTGCATTTGGGGTGTTGATGTCTTGTGCAATGCGCGACCAACTAGCCCAAACATTTGCGTTAATTAACGGTTGTAGAAACTACTCGGCAAACAACACCTGAATATAACTGGTACGGAAGATTGGCGACACTGCGCACTGGGCTACAGCGGCAGATCTTGAACAAGATCATAAGCAGCCCCACGGCCTTCTTGTGAAAGTGTTCTAGCGCGTAGTTTTCCAAATACCTCTAGTTTTAGTCATCATTCATGGCGGTTGATTCAAACAAGCAAATCTACACCAATATCGCATATGAATATCTAATACAAATCTGGTCCAAAAAAGAACACCGTTACTGCAAATAGCAATCAAGAACATTCACTTTTTTGCATACATACGTCGTGCAAAAGTGTTTACCCCGCGTATCTGCATTTGGTTCTCCTTACCGTAGTCTTCATGGCCAGGTTATGCCGTTTTCTTTTGCTGTGTTCAGTGCTGGGCAGTATCGAAGATACATGTATCTTAGATACTATCTTAGATACTCTTTGGGTATCTCGTATCTGTATCGCGATACGTCTCGCTAGATGTGTATCAGTATCTGTATTTTCGATACATTCAAGAACGTATAGCGTATCTAAGATAGGAGATACTGCGATCGCAACACCACGGTGTGAAACAATAAACTTTGATTCAACTCTGCTTCTCAAGCGATACTCCTCCCACTAAGCCGCCAGATTTAAAACTAAAGACAATGACAATATTTTATCTTTTCGCGAGAATGTTCCAGCTAGGGCAGGTGATGAGCTTTGAGCGTCCCATTGAGAGAGCAGATTCACGTGGGGCGTTCGCGTCGCCTCGACAGACAAACGCGTAAACGTCTACGCCCAGAGGACACTTGTTTTCACGGTTTCTTTTTTTTTTCTTTTAGTTGTGTCAGGCCCGTCGCGTGGTATAGCGGTTACGGTGCTCGGCTACTGACACGAAGGTCGCGGGTTCGATGCGGCCGTAGCGGTCGCATTTCGATGGAGGCGAAATGGTAGAGGCCCGTGTACTTAGATTTAGGTCACGTTAAAGAAACCAGATGGTCGAAATTTCCGGAGCCCTCACTACGGTGTCTTCTCTATAATATCGTGCTTTTGGGACGTAAAACTCCAGATATTAATATTATTATTACTTGTGTCAGTACTATGGCACTTGGCTCTTATCCACTGTCCTGTGCCACGTACTCCAATGCGTGCGGTGTCTTTTGCACAAATTTTGATGCGCTGTACTATCGCTATCGAAGTTTCTGTTACGTTGTGCTTCGTTACGAAGTCTGAAGAATGCAAAACGAGGGGTTGCTTTGGGTCTCGTGAATTTCACACATCGGTGATTGAAGGACCTTGCCGATGCAAGTTGACGTACGTGCAATGAGATGACTCATATGCAAGAAGATTCGAACAGCTATAGCACCACCAGTACCGATTATAGATTTAACAGAACAAGCATTCACTTAACAGAAGGTATCTTGGCATACATCCGTTTTTCTTTTATTCAATGACTTTAAAAAATCAATATTCGATTGTGAGCGCAAGTTCTTTCTAAGCTGTTCTTTTCCATCCCATACATTACCTATGTCTCTATAGCTTTTCTCGGGTCTGCTTACGGCAATATGTCTTTGACGTGCTGGCAACGTAAGCTCTCTGCTTTATTACTTTTAGCTGTCTGCCATATTTGTGCTACTATTTACAGACTTATATTCTACTTAAGTTTACTGTTATGTCAAGGCGACGTTGAGAACAAATATATAATAATCTGCGCGTGCTTGGAGTATACAGTAACAAAAATCTGCTTATAGCTTAGTAAAATAGCGAAATTGAGTTTTCGTGATAAAAACGTGAATTATTAGCAGCCATCTCAAAGATATTAGCAAAGACATTGGAGAAACATTGTTACACAAAATGCTCCGTTTTTCTAATAAGCGTCTGAGCGAGTCGGTTTAGCTATTTTACATAGGCACAGAATTTGCTGTGGTCTTACCCTAAATGCTTAATAGACCTTTTTTCAAGCGATCCCAGAACCCCCCGCGGGCGCGCGATGCACTATGGGAAAAGTGTGTACGGCGAGCTCGCCGACTGTTCCGTAGCTCGCTGCTCGTTGGCGTGGGAGCAAAAATGTTCCAAAAGACGGAGAGTTCATGATTAAAATAGATACTCCTACTTAACACAACAAATATAACAAAAAATATAACCAAACGAAAAAAACGCGTCGCCGCTGGTTGACTATTATTAAATCCTAAATACTACACATGTCTGAGCGCACCTGCATGTATCTCTATGCATGAAATGCGAAAGGAATGAAGCAGTCAGTGTAGGTAGTACCGAGCGGATGTATACCGGATGTAGCAGTTAAGCGGCATGCGAATTATCACGTGCCGATGCATACAGTCAAAACGTGCTATCGTGAGCAATGTGAGCTGAAACACCGTATTCGTATTTTTCAATGATTACTTGTTCACAAGCCGCCATGGCATTTAATGGCATAGCGGCTCGTGATCGGGTTCAACCAAACCGTAGAGAGGTGTTACAGTGTTCAGGTATACAGGTGATTATTTGATTTTAATTGACAAGTCACGCGCTGTAAAAAGAAGTGAGTACATTCTAAACGTGTTTAAAGAAAAAGGGATGGGACTAGAATTCACTTGCGAGATGCCTTGCTCTGATAATTTGCAGTTTCTTGATACATGCTCTAAAATTTCACTGCGGAGCATGTTTGCGGGCAGTATAGCCCGCGTTCAGCGAAATCGCTGTTTAATTTCGCGTCGGCGCATTCGAGTATTGCTAAACGAGGAATTGTGATGTCATGATTATATACACACAGCATTGGAAAAAAACTTGCGCACATAAGATGAGCAGTAGTTTCCAGCTGCAAAGTGATCAAAGAGGTGGGATATCAAGGAATTATACCAGCCGAAAACAGACGAACACAGGAAACGGTGAAGGAGACAGGAAAGCGGCTAGACTACCAACTTTTTTAATCACCAAAGCGAGGCTCAAATATATACACTCATGTGGTCACATGGTCATATCACTATCGCTCTTTACATCAACCGAACTAACCATACAGGCATAACACAAAACATGGCATGCTATTACTGTGTGTCATCTTCGCATCCTCATTTCCTTCTCGAGATTACAAAAAAGATTGCAGGAAATCTTGTTCCATTCTGCGCAATGCCACAGAGCTATCACTACAACATGCTTCGCCCTTCATCGCAATGATACGCAGGGATATCCTGCGTATCGCAGTACCGGTTTTCGAAAATCTGTTCGCATGGCAAAGAAAGATTAACACGGACGTCCTCCATCCGTAAATAATGAAGAAACTAGAAATATTGCAGTTATTCCACATATGTATAAGAAGTCGCATAGCCCGTAGAACGTAGGGAAGCGATGTGGGGGTGAAGGTTTTGTTTGCCGCCCCAAATAGCTTAGTCGCATTAAGGTCGCAGGGGTCTGCGGTGAGCAAATAAAAATGCGGTCAGATGCATGCCAATTGTTTTGTAGATTGTGTAGGAGTTAACCGCAAATTTCTCTTTCTTGTGTCCACATGTACATCGGCCAGACTGGTCGATGTATTAATACGCGCCTCAGCGAGCGTCGAAATTCATTGAATGGAGCCGTCTCATCTCGCATCGCTATGTCAGTCATGAAAATGTAATCCATCTTCGAAATCGCAGTAATTTTGTACCATTAACCTAATTGGACAACGCGAGAAATTTCGGAGGCATATCATGTCACAAATAACGCCACACTTTGTGTCTGTCAACCTTCTCAGTCGTTACAAGACAAGGAATTCAGCTTTATTAATCGACTGTAAGCACGCGAATTGGTTGTTTGACTTTGCGCGACGCACTCCCATTTTGAATACATGCTTTTTTTCACGCGTGCAATAAACTTTCAGTTGTGTCTGAGCACTGGTTTGTGCATTTCCTTCCTTGTACTGTTCCTTTCTTTTTTCATTCTAAGTATTATTCTAACCTGTAGTTTAGCACCAACGAAGGTTAGTAGGCACTTATCGTTCGTTACATATAGGGTGCGAGCGACGCAATGAACGTATCTCATTTCCCCAATGCCGACTACACTTTCTAGTGTACTCTTTAAATATCAGATCCTCACACTGTACTCGTCGACAGTGTCGATGTACGTTGATTCCAAATGCATCCGCTAATCATAGACCGCTCCTGCACTTCTTAGGCAACCGACTTTTTTTTGTTTTTTTTTTTTTCATTGATGCCGTAGGCGCACTGGCGCCAAAAAAATAAATAAAAGGTGACGCTTCTGAGCCGCTCAGCTGGTCCAACAGTGGGACAGACGAAAATCGTCGAGAGGCCTTCGCAGCTAAACACTGAAGTTCGTGATTGAATTGCTCAGTAACATGTTGCACCTTGCCAAATTCACTGCGTCTAAGAAGTCCTGGCACGGCGCAAGCGGAAAGCTACAGCGCGAGGCCCGCGCGCTCGTTGAGGCGGCTGCTGCGGCGTACACAGATTTCCCATGAGCGCTTGCGCGCCCGTTGATGGCGCTCGTGTGCTTGAAAAAGGTCTATTCTCATGGCTATTAGGGGTTACGCGCAGCCAGGATGTCGGAACGAATAGTTTTTCGTACCGGTTTTACTTTCGTTCCCCCGCAAAAATTCCGTTTCGTTTTTGTTCCGGAACGAAAAAAAATATCTTCCGTAACGGTTCGTAACGGTATTTTTAGGGGCGAAGCTCCTTAAGGCGGCACCCGTTCGTCCCTCGTCGTGCTCGTAGTAGTGAGTAACAAGTCTTACCCTTTGACCTCCAAGGTGGTGCCGGTGGGAGATTTCTCCTGTGCGTTGTGAACAATAAAAAATTCGCAGCGTGCGCGTTAACTAAAAGCCGAATTCTTCTGTCTCTGTAGAAGTGTAAGTGTTAGCTAAAAGCCGACTTCTTCTGTCTCTCATTCCCATTAGCAGCCATTGTTTACCTCCAAGGTAGTGCCTGGTGAGATTTCTCCTGTGCGTGATTAAACAATAAAAATTTTGTTCAAAACGCCGTTGATTGATGAAATAAACCAACGAAAGACGCCAGATGTTTTGTAAAAACAAAACGAAAGAACGCCAGATGTTTCTAAAGCAAAACGAAAAAGACGCCAGCTGCTTAACGAAAGACGCAAGGTGTTTTCTAAAGCAATGGTTTTCTAAACAATGAAAATTCACAGCGTACATGTAAAATTAAAGTGAGCTGCAAGTCGTCATAACTCATCGAACCTTTAGTATAAACGCGCCCGATCTCACGTCGGTGATGATGTACAGGGCAGAATTCACGGAAGATTCACGGTTTACCGATGAACCTCCGCAGCTTCGCCCACTCATCATCATTCACTCCGTGGATATGCTGTGATTGTTGCAAAAATTTGTAGTTAAGGTAATCACGGAGAACAATGGATTTGTGATGTAGTTACTTGCCCTCCTCTTAGGAAAGTTGCAAAAGGGTAAAACACGTTCTTCAGAGGAGCGGAAGTAACTGTACCACGAATTCCTACCAACTAGCACAAACCAGTATTAATCAAAGTCATAGTCTTTATTTTCTCAAAAGACAAATACGATTTTTTTAGTGGGCTCAATGCTTTGTGTCAAGGGAGTGAGCACTATCTCAGAAGCAGCACGTCATTGAGTGTTCTCTCTGATGTGCGAGACCGCTGTTCTGATAAAAAGATCGCCAGGCCTGTGCGGAACACGCAGCACAGTCACAACGAAAGCTGGACGAGCGGACTTTGTAGAGCCCGTTGGAGAGTTTCTTGGGGCAATAATACAAGTACACATGCACGGTGCCTACTACGCCATAATCATCCAAATTTTTCTGAAGCAGAGAAGTTCCAACTACGCCATTTTTCGTTATTCTTCGGAGTCTCGTGGTATACACTCATCTGTAAGGATTATGTGCACTTTGTTCTGTGACTGATGATTATAAAGAATTGTGGCTGCGCACTTTGCAGTGGGTGGGAAGCAGTGTTGCGGAATGGGCGCCTCCATTCCATTTCAATTCCATTGCGGGGAATTAGAACTTGCCGCAATTCCATTCCTTTCACTTCCACTGAATGAAAAAACTTAGCCCATACGCAGTCTGAGAATGACCGGGCAGTTCAATTCCCATCCTGTAATTCTTCGACGTAGGAAAGGCGTCTTGTTAGTTTTATCGAGTTAAAAATGAACGCCCCATAAATCTGTCGTCATCAGATGCATTAAGAACTGCAAAAGTACGCAGAACAAGTCAAGAAGGTCGAGGGATAGTAACTTGGGGACATATCTCGTGCAGTACAACCACCCCACTATATCCCATAGGGGAAGTTCTCCCGCTACCTATAGTATTTGCATGGTCAGCATGTTTGAACGAATCGTGGTGTTTTAATATTGTTTATGCTTGAATATGTTAATGCTCAAATGACGACATAGCGTATTTTTATGCTGACAAAAGTACTATTCAAGAAGACTAAACAGTTTTGCCACGCGTCTGGAGCAGTCGTGAATATGGAGAAAACTAAGATTTGGTAATAGGGAATAAGACCCTCTAGATCTGCTGTCATTAGTTGGAACAGTGCACCTCTCGGGCACCTTGTGCCTTTGTATCGAATACGGAACACTGGACCGCACTGCTCGTCCACATTCACGCTTATCAAGCGCGTCTCGCAAGCATGGATGGGGTGAGGAGAACTTTCTGTGTTCGCCTGTGCGCAGGTATCCAATGTCTTACGTGTGTCAGGTACTAAACTGCTCGTGAGATAAAAATGAAGCTGTGCATAGAGCATTCGGCACTTTCGTGTGGTGTTATCAACGGGAACAAACGCGCAGGGATAACTTGTTTCACCCTTCGGTATCTGCTGGGTAATGCATTTGTTTGTACACAAACTTACGCCTCGGTTTCTAGCAGGCGCGTTGCTTATAAATGTACCGTGCTTGTAATCAGCCAAGCCATTTTAAAAATACTGCTTTATTGTTAATTTCGAGGCTCAGACTTACTAATGCTTGAAGCTTGAAAAACAGCACGTAGACGAAAACGTGCTGTATTTTCGGAAAAAGACCTAATTCCATTCCCATTCCATTCCGTGCAAACGGCGCTTAATATTTCCATTGCATTCCTTCAAGCGTTGTCCCCATTACATTCCGGGGTCGCGAAAATGTGGAATGATTCCGAGGTCATTCCAATTCTGGTGGGGCTACTCCGCAGCACTGGTTGGCATTAAACAACACACTCTTTGCGCTATTAGCATTGTGTGATGACTGGTTGTTATTTTACTCTTCTGCCACGCTATATTCCATATATTAACACGATTCCTTGCCCGACATGACGTCTGTTTAGAGTACTATTGCGAAGGAGTTACAAGCACCAGCGTGGCATTGTGGTGGAAGACCCGACTGCCACGCGGAGGGCGCGGGTTGAAATCCCATCCGATCCTAGAAATTTGTTTCTCATTTAATTTTTTCTTATATCACGCGATAGCGGTCATGGACACCGGTGGCTGCGGACAACTATGGCGCCTAAAATCAGCTGTTGTGATCTCATAACTACTTTCGCTGTAACAAACTTCAGCGCCGACATGCCCTCTCTACGCTGGCTTGCGTGACAGGCACCCAAAGTCCACTTGCGTTAATATAAACATCTCTGGTTGCCACTGTTTTTGTTTTCGCAAAATTTCAACTTATCTTTGCTTTGGAATTTCTGGCTGAGGTACGCGCTAATACTGTAGCCTGACATATGCTCACAATGCACGAGCTCAGTTGTTCCGGATTGGGAAGTTTTCTCGTTGAAAAAACGATTGAAATGAAAAAATGATTGAAAAAATTTCGGTTCCACTCTGGAACGAAATAATAGATAAAGTTTCGGTTACGTTTTCGTTCCGATCGAAAATTTGTTTTTTTCGTTTTTAGTTTTCGGTTTTCGTTCCGTTCCGACACCCTGCCCAGCGGTGGTCTAGTGGTTATGGTGTTTGACTGCTAACCCGTAGCTCGCGGGGCCGCAATTTGATGCCCGTGCGCTTATATTGAAGTTTTATAATACCACGTGGTCAAATTTCTGGAGCCCTCCACTATGGCCTTTCTCATTATCATACCGTAGTTATGTGGGTGTTAAACGCAGCAGTTATTATTAGCTCTTTTGGGTGCCGCCTGTATCGTGTTCCAATACTTATTCGGTGTGCTTGATACAGAACCGCTTTTCTATTTTACTTCGTTACATTTGTTTTTCTTTTTTAGTTCACTTTAAATATTTTTACTGTCACTACTCACCAGGTAATCGGAGCTTAAGTGGCAATATAGTGTGAATAGCGGCGGTGTCCTGCCGCGCTTTGTGCAACTATACAACACGTCTGACACGTTTTCAGGGTTGCAGATTTTCTCTCATAAAAGAACAAATTGGGCGCGTATTTGCGTGCTTCGCTGCAAATGTCGTCTAAGACGATAGAAAGGCGCTGCGTGAGATATGGACGTCACCTGGCAATAAGTCGGGAAACATGAGTGCTGTGTTGCGGGCTGGTAGTCCCGGCGCAGCAGCAGGCGAAGACCGGCGGTGACGAACGCGACCGGCGGCGACCGGCGCGAAGCGCTGAAGCAGGAGAAACGTCCGCACTCAACGAGTACTCTCCACACACTCTTTATTTACACGTCGCCTGGGTAAAACGGGAATGTCAGAGAGGCGCCCCATGGCATTCGTACTGTGCAATACAGAACCGAAACCGAAACACAACAATGAGCTCGTGCAGAGGGCACAGAGGAAGGCAAGTTTCAGCGCAGTCGCATTTTCAGCGCAGCTTAAGAAACTATGGTCTTTAGAATTACGTATGTATGCATTTTCTATTAAAGGAACGCACCACCTAATACTTACCTAGTGATGTTGCGCCTCAGATATGCGTAATGTTTGCTTTTTGATCGACAATGTACACAAGTATGACCTAGTCAGCCGTTCAAGGTGGCTGGCCCTTGAGCAGTGGTTCAACTTTGGTCGAGTGGCTGGATCGAGTGACGTGCCGACAAACAGAAAGACAGACCGACAGACCAAAATTTCTCCGTTTAAGTATCCCAAGAAAGACTATCGTCTTTAAAATTGTTGAAAGATCGGACATTACTGAGGGCGGCGCAAACGAGCGCTTTACGCCAGCAGATAAGTAGAATATGAAAGTAATCCAAGTTTTATGTCCTCTACGTAAACACGATGCGTCGCAAAGGATGTCGCTACCAGCTCTTCGCTGATATGCACTCTTCCGGTGATCGGGTATTGCAAGAACTGTGATACGTTTAGGGGCAATGTAGAGCTTAACAATTGTAAATGCACCATTGTGCGGAGGCTTCTTATTGAAATTCGTGTGATTAGATGGCTGTCCGCTAGCTGGTCGGCAATCAGAGCATCGACTCCACCCAATTACACAAGCGGTAAGCAAAAACCGTTATCAGCGAAGTGTATAAATAGCTCTTATGATAAGCAGCTAAAGCAACCCAATAACTTGTTTCGGAACGAAAGTAATATACCTTCAGCAAGAAATACAAAACTTTTGAGATAATAACAGACATTTATCATAACAGACTGTTGAAACAGAACAGACTGTTGAAACAGGAATTGAAACAAATTGGTCGCATTTAATAAACTTTCAAGGGAATATTTTGTACATCGCCGTTTAGTGCTACATTACGGTATTAGGAAGTAATGTATCTAAAATAGTATGTGTATCTCAGGAAGTATATTTATCTCAAATACTTCCTGCCTGAGTATCTTGTATCCTATCGCGATAGAATTTCAAAGTTGCCTAGCTCTGGCTGTGTTTGAGCACATATGCAGTTTCACAATTTTTGTACGCGCATTTACAATACATAAGGGAAAAGATAAATTTTGTTTTCGCCAACTGATATCGATATCTGACTGTACGTATTAAGTATGAATAAAATCGCGACTTGGTACAATGCTGGTCACACGGCAAACTGTGGGAAAGAGTGCCGATTTCGGGTTGTGATTTTATACAACACTCCGAACAATGAGATTCCTTATCCGAGATTATGTCGAAAATAACATTAAACATTCCTTTTGCGGGGCTTGGGGTGCGCTCAACGTGTGAAGCGCAACCGTACTAGAAATATAAGTGAAAGTCTCTGTTAGCCTGTTCAACAGCACTCCATAGTTATTTCCTTCGTTGTGATTTGAGTTTGGTGATCTCTATTATACTCTGCATTGAGAATACCATTTCGCCCGAAAGCACGGCGTCGAAATTCTCCAGACTGATTGTTGAACTAATCCTCTGTTAAATTTTTGTTAGGAGGTCCCCCTGACAGTTCTTACTTTGGGACCTCTGATTGTTCAATTACAACGCAAAACGAATGTGTATCAAAAATGTATATATTTTGAATAAACTTCAACTTCAACTTCAACTTCAACTTCAACTTCAACTTCAACTTGAACAGTCGTATCACTGTAGAAGTACGACAATAGCTTGGCGCCACTTATACTGCGGTCATTCCTTAGAAATACCCACATTCAATGCGCAGGGAACTTCTCGGATATGATAGAGTGGTAGCCTATATTTATTTTTTTCGTTCAATTGAGTCAACCCAGCTTATCTATTCCGATAGAATTGAGTGCATGCTGTACTGTTACTGTTTTACCGACCAATGCACTCTTCGCAATGTTTTATATAATATGTGATTTCCTCCTATAACTGTCAAATATGAGAAACACAATAAGCTAGTCGTAATACAAGAAGAGAGTTCTTATCGATGAATAGACACCTGGAACGACCAAACATACGAGTGTACTTTCTCAAAGTATTATTACGAGATACATCAATTACAATGACCTGTCACGCTTGTGCTTTCATAAATGTGACTGCGCTCCCATTCCACCGGAATTACATGCAATGCGGAATGAGAAAAGGCATTTGTGCAATCATGTGAGGCCGCATTTCCTAAACTGCGTTCACGTTATTCGCCTGGAGAAGGCCGGCTTCTCCAAAACTCTTGCTACTGCGTTGCTCCGCGGCATTTTAGGGAGCTGATGGCTCGTCTCGATCTACTGTTCTTGAAACGTTCCTCAAAGGGGATCTCGGAACACACAAAGACTAGGGTCAACTGACTGCGAAGGGTAGCTGAGTGAACAGCAGCGATGTAGATTTACCGCATTCTTTTATTCACTGTGCACAGCGAAGCGCATGCGTCGTGTGCGTCGTTTCGTGTAACGAAGCACTTCTATACTCTGTTCTGCTGCATACTCGCAGACCATCTGCCTTGGTGCTCCCGCTGTACCGCTGAACCCTTAAGTGCGCACTCCCTTACCTCACCCCGGCTGTCGCTTCCGCGCTCACTTGGCTAATTCGGAACAAAGCGGCTTCCGTATGATCGCAGTTCTATCTACTAAGAATGCCGAATGCAGCGAGCTTGACCGTTTGCAGCGCATCAGTAAATACAGGGCAGACGAAGCTATCTGACGATTCATACTGGTGTTGCATTAAGAAGAGGGTATTGATAATGAGAGGCGAATCCTGGCCCGTAGCCAGGAAATTTTAAGGGGGGGGGGGCACTTTCTGAAGGCTTTGAGAATTTTAGAAAAACACCTCTTTTCATTATTTCTTTTCGGTAAAACACCCCTTTCATCTGAACTTCGGGGAAGGAGGGGGGCCTAGGCGGAATGTCTTGCTTCGATTCTCACTCGAACAGAAGTTTTCTATTATTTATGTTATTTCCATCTTCCTTGATTTTTCGGTCACGGAAAACACTAGTCCTTCGCTCACAACCAAGAACGCCGCCACCGACACCGCAATTTCTGCGAAACGAGTTCTTTAACGTTGTTGTACTGACATGATTAAAAGAAACCAGTGCTTGGGTTTGAACCTGAGCGTCCTGATTTTAAGGGCGAGTTTCTTACCTGCTGCGTTGCGCATATCTCATTTTTTTAAAGAGCGGAGCTGCTTGAGTTCGCAAATCATCAGTTCGCGTTCGCGAAAACTATCTTTATCTTCATGTCCTGTGCGTGGCGCTAGTCATCAGCTAAAGAAATAGCGATGTTAGAGTGCATCAAAGAAGCGTCCTATAAGTAGGACAGGGGGCATATGCGTTAAACCATGATAGTTATTTTTAAGCCGGTTTTGAACATTTACACCTTGTTTTAGGCCTGTATTGACCACTTCATTTCAGCGTGGCACGCCACATGAGACCTACGGATGGACGACAGCCGGGCCCCCAAAAGTGCTGCGCACCTAAAAACAAGATACAAATGCCAGCGAGCTCCACTGTGCTTCCAGCCTTGCGCTTTTACTGCAAGCTGCGCCATTTTTTTCTGTATTGCCCGTGCCTGCAAAGCCTGAACATATGTGACCTACAGAAATGCGCTAAACCCGCAGTGAAAAGCAACCGTAGCACGATAACGCTCTCTAAGAACTCTTCGTTGAATTTGATGGACGTGGATTAAAAGCCCTCTGTAGGACGAGATGTACCGCCAAAAGACTGTACACTGTACACATCACGGTAATTCAAACTTGAATTACCGAAATTTGGATGCTAACCACGCGTTTCTGTGGTCACGGGACGAGCCCGAAATGCGACAGTGTTCGAGATGCTGTCGAGTGCTGTAGAGAAGATGAAAGACGCCTTGGCGATGCCACCCGAAAACGGCAACGGAATGGCGTCTTCCTTCGGTAGCAAGTCCGTGTTGAACGCACTGTCGGCCGCAAAAGTTTGCGGGATCTCCAGCGCGGGACGTACCGACGGAAAACTGCATTGCTGCGCGCCGCCTACCGTCGCATGGCGTGGTGTTGAGCTAATCGCTGGGGCTCGGCCAATAGCCTCAAAACCACGCTGCTCCTCTCCAGATCTGCCATCATGGAGGAAAAGTCCTATTGACACCGGTCGCTTTGGAACCACATTGCCTCAGAATACTAAAGTGCCTTTGCCCCTCCGAAGTACGGCCAGACGACTGCTGACGTGTCCGAACGCGACGGCGGAAGCGAGCGCCGAACGTTAGGAAAGGACGAAGGAAAGGTGCGCGCGAAGCAAGCGCCCTCACGAGAGCACAGCGAGAAGCGCATGCTACTTGTCTGACGCGTGTGATGTAAGCGCAGCTATTGCAAGCGATCACGCGTACAGCACTGCACAGGCCTGCTTTTCCGGCCCGGGCCCGACCCGGGCCCGCTTTATGAAGCCCGAGCCCAGGCCGAGCACGTGGTTCCAAGCCCAGGCCTGGCCCGGGCCCGGGCGTTCATAACTAACTTATCGAGGGCGCGCGTGTTCATGACCAGGCCCGGCCGGGGCCTGCTACACACTATTAGTTGTTGATGATGATTATCAATGATGCCTTGCGCTTCGCAGCAGGTGATCGGACAGAAAATGCGGTGTGCACATATATCGAAATGTTGCTTTGCCCGCGGCGGTAGCTCAGCGGTTAAGCTGTCTCGCGGTTAAGTCCTAGGACGCGGGTGCGATTCCCGCGGCCATGGCGGCCGCATTTTGATGGGGGTGAAATGGAAGAACACCCGTGTACTTATCTTTAGGTGCACGTTAAAAAACTTGAAGTGGTCCAAATAATCCGATCCCCACTACGGCGTGCCTCGTAAACATATCGTGGTTTCGGCGCATAATACCAAGAATTATAAATGAAATGTACCGTATATGTCAACCTCAAATAAAAGACCGATAGCTTGATTCCTCCCATGGGAACAACCGTGATTGAATGGGTCATTACATGCCAAGTGTTCCAGACGTGGCGCTCGCATATCACAGATTTCGCTCATAAAATTTGTGCCTTTTTCCTGTGCCGATTGGCGTATTGTCGCAAAATGTTTTTGCTCGAAAAAAACTTTGACAATCATGGGGCCCCCTGGAAGTTCGCTTGCATTTGCTAAACTGTGCCTAATAGAAAAATGTGTATAAAATCTATTTTTGTGTGTTGAGCTTCTAAACCGCGCTTGCGCTATCACAGAGGTTCTGTTTAGTTGACCTATTAAAAAATTCCGAAATTTTATGTTTCACTACCAGTTACGTATCTTCAAAAACTACAAAAATCTTCAATGTTCGTGATTTTTTGTGAGCTATCTGGAACTCTCCCTAACCACTATTAATAATAGCATCATTTTCAGAAAAGTGTATTTCAACACAAATATATATATATATATATATAATATATTATATATATATATATATATATTATAATATATATATATATATATATATATGAGGAAGTCACAGTGCAAAACATGACATTTATTCTGAGCTTTCGGCCACACCGTCGCGATTCGTTGCAACGATACAAGGGGAGGGGCCAAAACAACAACAGAAAAAAAAGAAGGAAAGAGGAAGGGAGTGACTTCGGGATGTATACTGAAGTGCATGGACCTCCCCTTTTCGCGCGGTAATCGCGTTCGTGCCTTTGTCACTTGTTTACTTTTTTTTCTTTTTTTCCTCCCGAACCACACACGTAGCCCTGTTTCTTTCACCCTGTTTGTTTGCTATTTATTTCTTGTTTGTTTGCGTGTACTGACCCCGCCTCTTTTCAAGTTATAACAAATTACGACACTGTGTATGTCAGTATGTATGTCTCTCCTCTCTTTTTTTTTTTTTTGCTGTTGTTGTTCCAGCGACCTTCGGGTCAGCAGCCGAGCACCATAACATCTGCTCCACCGCGGCGGAAAGCCACTCGCGGATATAAACCTCCACACGAAATGGCACGTAACCTTCGCACTAAATAACACGTCTACGTGAGGTTTCTAAACGATGAACGCAACCTGCGACTCGGTTGGGCACGCACGCTTTGCGTGGCTACCTTCTTATGCAAGTCCACCGGCGGATCTGTCGACGTAAAAGAGCCAGAGAAAGCTATTTGCTCCAGGAAAAAAAATAACAAAAAAAAAACCGAGCACGCAAGAAAAACAAACAGAGAGTACCACTCCTAATGCGAGCTTTCACGCTGCAGCTTTGTTTCTTCAAAAGAACTGCGCCGAATGTCTGAAGTTTTGCAATCACATTTTCGATCGTCAGTCGGCGTGCCTCTGTAGTCGGCGTGCTATACTAGGCGCACAAACCAATACCGCAAACTCAAACCAGTAGGCGCATCACGTCAAGGAGAAAACGTAACCGCATATTCTTGAAAAAAAAAAAAAACTTTGTACACACCCCGCAGAAGCAGCAATAAAACGTGTGAGGAATAGTGACGTGCTGCACAATTACATGAGACGTGTCTACGGCATCATATCACGCAGCGATTTGCGCGAACCTCGACGAGTACTTTTAGAGAGAGGACCTACCTCGCATAGTCGCGTCGAAAACGTCGGCCGAAATTTCTATCTTCTGATTCGGTGTAACCAAGCCTTCCTTCGCAACTCGTTGCGCTTCCCGGACGGTATCATAAACAGCTTTTTGCCTTCACTCGATTTGTTTCAGCATCCGAAAGCACAGCAGAAGCCCATGGCAACCAACCGTGACGTCGGTCTTGTGTGCAAGGTATCTCAGAGCACAACGCACGCGGAATGGAAAGTGCGTATAGAAGTCAGACTCTGCCCAGGCGGCGCTGCGAAAAACACCGCCACCAGCGCCCTCATCGCAGCCCTGGCACTAACTGGGTAGTGCAAAGAGAGCCGTCCGCAAGCGAATGTGCATAGGCCACAATATATCCCTCCTCTTTCGTTGGTGTCGAGGCGCCGTTTCCTGAAAATCAAGGACCTGGAAAAAGCTTCTTCCGCCAATCCACGCTTCAGAAACAAAGGAAACTGATCAAAGCGAACTGCGAGTACAATGCAAAATAAGTTTTAGTTAGGGGTGTGCGAATATTCGAAAGTTTCGAAAATTCGTCGAATATTACATTCGAAATATTCGTATTCGATTCGAAATCGTGTATTCGAAAAGTTTAGAATATTCGAATGACTTCGAATATTCGAAAATTCGAATATGCGATTCGATTACCATGCATAAAATAACTCGTCTTCCACATTTCTGCTGCGTCGGTATCGTCGAAAAACGTTGTCGAGAGGAGCGATAAACATCGTAAGTGCACGGAGGCACGATATATGCCTGCGACGAGCGCTCCAATACTTACGGTTTATTGCTGATGCATCCGACGTGCAGCGCTGTGGTGATCATGTCATTTTCAATATTATGCGGCCGTAACGTGCCGCACTACCACTCGTTTCACTATGCGGGACCACTTCTGAAGAAAGACAGTGACCCTTGTGACTGGTGGCGGACTGTAGGCACCTTCAGATACCCCAGTCTGGCAAAGCGTTTGCCCCATGTACCTTCCTAATACTAGCCACTTCTGCTCCAAGCGAGCGTGCCTTTTCAGTGGCAGGGGGTGTTGTCTCTAGTTAGAAGGGAGCGCCTGCTGCCCTGATCATGTGGAGCAAACTCTATATCTTCATGATAACGATTTAGTCATTGCTTTCATTGTTCCATGATATTTGCTTGTGTTGTGATGTGCATTGTGCTAGCCTGACATTGTGTTCTGGAGATAGCAGTGTATGTTCTGTTGCCAGCAGGCTGTTAATGTTTATCTTTTTCAAATAGCTACATGTTAAATAAAATATTGTTACTGTGGAGGCATTTTTCCTTTGATATTCGGATATTCGATTCGATATTCGAAGGTGTATATTCGTATTCGATTCGTATTCGAAAAATTTGATATTCGCACACCCCCTAGTTTTAGTTATTCCCGCGCGCTGCAACTCGCAAGTACAAGCGAGCATCACACGACATCGA
The DNA here is from genome assembly GCF_013339695.2 of Rhipicephalus sanguineus. Taxonomy (NCBI): domain Eukaryota; kingdom Metazoa; phylum Arthropoda; class Arachnida; order Ixodida; family Ixodidae; genus Rhipicephalus; species Rhipicephalus sanguineus. The sequence continues at coordinate 530,913 of NW_023615145.1, read as the reverse complement.
TTCGAGGCAAGCCCTCCGACATCCGTTTCTCTAGCGCCTAAATGCGTTTAAAATCGGGTATATACCGTAATGCCACAGCGATAAAGTAATACACGATCCATTACTTAGCTATGCAGCTTATATCAGTGGTATGACAAACTCCGTTCATCAGGGACGAATGGGCCCAGCGATTTTCGCCTTTGCAAGTAGGTGCATTCTCCGTTACATTCATCTCTTGCTTCACTGTGCATTGGAGTGTTTTATACGCATCCTCAAATGGTCTCTTGATGGCTCGTCCTTCCGTTTGTGTGTACTGCAAATGGGGATACGTGCGTCCACGTTCGCGGGGTACAACCAAAGGCGAAACCGGGGCCTCCGAGATAGCTACGGGCAACCGCGGAGGACACGGGCGAAACAAACCTGAAGGTGGTCACGACCAACATTCTGCGATTTTACTTGTATGGCGCACGTGTTAGCTAGTTAGACCCAGAACTCTGAGCCTTCAAAACGTACGTCCACGATGATGTGTTGTGACGACCAACCTCGTCGCGGTGTGCGTATCTCGCGTCCTTCAGACTGCCTCTAGCTGCTCACTTCGTGTTACACGACAAGCACCGCGGTCAGAGCCTCTGCTGAGCTTCATAGTCAAGGTTTAACCACGGTTCTCCATCAGGGCTACGCAAAACAACAGCAGAGCAACATTATCACACTTTCTCATGCGACCGGCTGTGGAGAACGAGGGTACTTCGCTTTAGAGCTGTGCACGGGCCGTATTTCCGAGCCCGAGCCCGGCCCGGGCCCGCTGACATTGTCGAAGGCCCGCCCGAGCCCGACGGCAAAGGGCTGCGAGCCCGCCCGGCCCGGCCCGACGTACGAAAACACCATCCCGGGCCCGGCCCGGTCCGGCCCGGCCCTGCTTTTTGAAGGTTCGCTGCGGGCCGTTCGCGCGATGTATCACGTGGTCGAAATCGCGCGATCGCTCGGTTTTTTCACATTTGGAAACCGTCGCTCATCACCAGAAGTCACAAAACACCCGAACCGAATGTACATCAGCGACGTACTAAGCACATCGGCTGTACACCAACAAATAACGTAATAATTATGCACGTGCATATAAAAAATACTGCGAGACAATGGTAAACGTTCTACGTACCAACATGCAACAAATATTTTATTTTCATTGCATACCTGCGACAGCGCGGCACTTTTGCTATACAAGTAGACGGCCTCATGCCAGCAACAATGGAGTTCGCTCGCCAAAGCCGTCACGTGTATGGGGTATGCCCATGCAAGCGTCAGCGCGTCAGCTTGCACGAAGGCGATCAACGTCGGGTCGCTCGTCGCTGTCGCGTGCATTTTCACTCATATGGGATTTGGCCTTAAATCTAACGCTAACAGTCGCGTGGCGCCGTCACTAGCTCAGGTGCTTCTCTGTTTGTCGGAGTGCTACAGAGGCAGTGCTTTACCTGCCCCTTTTGTTTAAAGTAGCGAATGGAAAAGAAAAGCGGTAAAGGGCGGTCGCGGGAAAGGCGCTGCATGCGTGCTAGAAAACAGTTTCCGCTCATTCTCTATATTTCGGGCTTGAGTCGGGCTTCGCGCCGGGCCCGAGCCCGGCCCGATAAAACTGCAAGTAGCCCGAGCCCGGCCCGGGCCCGAGGTGAAAATACGGTCGGCACGCCCGAGCCCGGCCGCGGGCCGGGTCGGGCTCGGGCTTTCGGGCTACCGGAGCCCGTTGCACACCTCTACTCGCTTACCGAACACGCTCGCAACATCCCTATCCAGCGCTCTCGCCTTTTCTTCTTCGTACACAACTATGGAACTCGGTCAAACTGAACGTTGTTATTCAGTCTTTTACGTCCGTGGCATTCACAACGCAACAGTGCGTCTTTTGCCGGCGTTTCTTCGTAGCGTGCGGAGGGGTCTCGTCTGCTGCTGTTTTCGCCGTCGTTCTGGCGAGGATCCAGCAAGCACTTCATGACGGTACGGTGGCGCGTCCGACTAGCGGAGAGCAATTCACAGCTTTCGTTCTCTGTGTTAAATGCGCAAACACACGCGATATTAAGTCAATCGTTGTTTCGCCACTCGCTAGTTGCAACCTGGTCCCCTAGCAAAACTGTGCGAGGGAGTCGTCTATGCACTACTCAATACTTCTCCGACAGGTGGCGCCACACGTCTTAGAAACTCCAGAGTCTGACGTCTATCCATAAAACACCAGCGCGCCCGCGCTTCTAGAGCAAAGATGGCAGTCGGGAGCGACTGCAAACAAACGAACGCTACGAGCGGTACCACGTGACGGCAGTTGGCCAAGGCCGACGCGGCGTCAGCCTCGGAGAGGGCAGAGGAGGGAGAAAAGAGAGGATGCGCGCTTTTATGCACGTATGTCGCTACTTTACGAAGCTTCAGGGACTTTACAGGCGTCGCCCCACACTCCGCTGCACACTCGGCGCGTGCTGTCGTTAGACAGGTGACCGCTGGAGGGCCGCGCCCATATACACCGCTTGCTCTCGGCGCGCTTCCTTTGTCTTCGCCGGGAGCTTACTCAGTGCATTTCGCGACCGCTACTCAGCATAAACACCCAAGAAATATTGTCTATATAATGTGTATATATATACCAACGTGGTCACGTCTTTATATGAAGATGGAAGAATTTGTACGGATGATTCAAGGGCTACTCCATCATCTCCGAGCAAGCTCCCCCAATATCATTCACTTCGCGAATATGGCATGATTTTTTCTGTTGTTTTACGTATTTTAATTTGTGGATACGTCCACTCGGTGATGAATCTGGGGTGCTCGGCGAGGGACCCAATATAGCTGGGCGCTAGCCCCGTAATTTAGTGCTGTGAGAAATTGGATACAACCGGGGTATGAGACGTCGACATGCCGAATGGAGCCAAACTAGATGCTGCTTTGTGCTTGCTCGGTAGGTAATGGGACCCCCGTAGGTACCCTGACTTCTGACGAAAATTTCCCCTGATTCTGACAATACTTTGCGCCACGGTCAACGTTAGCCAGAAATGCGGGGTCAGAGTATCAACACTTTACACCTTTTATTTAATATTCCCTATGTTTTAAAAAACAATACAAAAAAAAACCAGGCACCTTTCTTTTTTCTGATCCTTGAGTGCAAGAGTACAGCCTAAATAATGAGATCCCTGGAAGGAAGCAACGTTTCGTGGTTCATTCCTAACCGTTGATGCACACGAAAAATTTTAAATGCGTAAACATGTCTATGCAGACGCAATGCGAAAACTGTCCGGCAGTCCTTCCGTCATCTGTCAGCTTAGACACATCGCTATTATAAATAAGCATGCGGGAACAAAAAGAAAACGCTCTGTTGGGGTGCTGCCTATCGAACTTTGCACCCGACATTAAGAAATCGAGTCTTTTACCCACTGGGCTAAACAGTCCCGTCAGAAGAATTATTGTACGTGAACATTATGAATGTGTGGTACCGTCAAACAGAGCAAACGCAGAACGATAGCCCATTTTAAAAAGGTTTGGGTGAAGTATTTCGGGTTGGTGGAATAAAAGCCTTCTCTGCAACAAGATACGCAGTCGACATGCATATTGTACACCAGTGAATCAGAACGGAACGAAAACCGAAAACGAAAAACGAAAAGGGACGATATTTTTGTCCGGAACGAAAACGTATACGAAACTTTATCAATTATTTTGTTCCGGAGTGAAACCGAAATTTTTTCAATCGTTTTTCGGTTCACGAGAAAACTTCGCAACCTGTAACTATTGAGCTCATGCATTGTGAGCGTATCTCAGGATAGAGTATTACCGCGTACCTCAGGCAGGAATTCCAAAGCAAAGATATGTTGAAATTGTGCGAAAAACGGAAACAGTGGCAACCAGAGATGTTTATATTAACGCAAGTGGACTGTTGCGCGCCTGTCACGCAGGCCAGCGTAGAGAGGGCATGTCGGCGCTGAAGTTTGTTTCAGCAAAAACTGTTATGAGATACAAGAGCTGATTTTGGCGTCTTGGTTGTCCGCCGCCGCCGGTGTCCGTGACCGCTATCGCGTGATGTGAGAAAAAGTTATGGTTGATCCCTCCGACATAGGAATCGGTATAACACGAAAGTGAAACGTGTCGTCACAGAAGTAGTTTATTGTTCATAGTGCAATGGTATATGACAGCTTGTATAATGTCTACTGTTGTTTGGCAGATATAGCACCGTTTGATGCGGACGCATCTCACTCACGTTGACGCCTAGTGGCACATCTCCTACCGACGACTAACGCCCATGATCATGATTCAACCCTTGCGGTAGCTGAAGTTGGACACCGCATATGGACACCGCATATGGTGAATCGTGGACACCGCATATGGTGAATCCCGCGCAAAGGTGGCATCAACAAGCACATAATAAGAACTGATATTCGATATACACTCCTTGAAAGCGTCGTGAGATGCGAAGAGAAACGCTACGTGCGTCGTGTCTTCTCTCTAGCCTGGCAGTTATTTCTCACAGGGCGAGCGGGGAACGCGGTGCGACAGCCAGGCGAGGGTCGGAGGGCAATTCTTAGATATGGATGGATGCTATGAGTGAGGATTGGGGTAAAGCTGCCACCTCACGGTGTGTTAAAGCGTTGACGAAATTAAACTTGTATTGGAAACTCGCCGAATGGGACGGTCGTAGCAACGGCCTGTTCTTTTTTTTTTCGAGCCTGGTGGCACAGATGTCACCGCCCCGTTATAAAGGGGACGCTCATAGCATCCACCCATCAATCCAAGAGCACTGCGAGAGGAAAATTGGAAAGATAAAAGACGCGTTCATGCAGCTTCCGTAATGAGTTTGGCGGTAGCTCAGTTGGTTAAACGCCCGCCAGCCCTCGTCGCGGGCCGATAGGTCATAGGTTCGACTCCCTATAGTTTTTCCTTTGCCATCTGATGACTTTTATTTTGCTGACGTACTTCCGTGACGGAAATACGTCATGAAAGTCTTGATGGACCCCGGCATAAAACTCTTTCGTGTTAAAAATTAAATGAGAAACAAATTTCTAGGATCGGATGGGATTTCAACCCGCGCCCTCTGCGTGGCAGTCGGGTCTTCCACCACAATGCCACACTGGTGCTTGTAACTCCTTCGCAATAATACTCTATACAGACGTCATGTCGGGCAAGGAATGGTGTTAATATATGGAATATAGCGTGGCAGAAGAGTAAAATAAGAACCAGTCATCACACGATGCTAATAGCGCAAAGAGTGTGTTGTTTAATGCTTCCCACCAGAGCTGCGGAGTTGCCCCACCAGAAATGGAATGACCTCGGTCATTTCACATTTTCGCGACCCCGGAATGTAATGGGGACAACGCTTGGAGGAATGCAATGGAAATGGAAATAAGCGCCGTTTGCACGGAATGGAATGGGAATGGAATTACGTCTTTTGCCGAAAATACAGCACGTTTTCGTCTACGTGCTGTTTTTCAAGCTTCAAGCATTAGTAAGTCAGAGCCTCGAAATTAACAATAAAGCAGTATTTTTAAAATGGCTTGGCTGATTACAAGCACGTTCATTTATAAGCAACGCGCCTACTAGAAACCGAGGCGTAAGTTAGTGTACAAACAAATGCATTATCCCAGCAGATACCGAAGGGTGAAACAAGTTATCCCTGCGCGTTCGTTCCCGTTGATAACCCCACACGAAAGTGCCGAATGCTCTATGCACAGCTTCATTTTTATCTCACGAGCAGTTTAGTACCTGACACACGTAAATACCCTTTGCGACGAGGAAGACAGAGAGGAAGGCGAACACAGAAACTTCTCCTCACCCCATCCATGCTTGCGAGACGCGCTTGATAAGCGTGAGTGTGGACGAGCAGTGCGGCCCAGTGTTCCGTATTCGATGCAAATGCAGAAGGTGCCCGAGCGGTGCACTGTTACAACTAATACCAGCAGATCTAAATGGTTTTGTTCCCCATTAACCAAATCTTAGTTTTCTCCATATTCCCGACCGCTCCAGACTCGTTGCAAAACTGCTTAGTCTTCCTGACTACTACTTTTGTCAGCATAAAAATACGCTATGTCGTCATTTGAACATTAACACAATTAAGCTTAAACAATATTAAAACATCACCATTCATTCAGACTGCTGACCATGCAAATACTATAGGTAGCTGCAGAAGTGCCCCTATGGGACTGGACGAGATATGTCACCAAGCTACTATCCCTCGACTCTGGTAACGTGTTTTCCGTACCTTTGCAGTTCTTAATGCATCTGATGACATCAGCTTTAACGGGCGTTCATTCTTAACTCGATAAAACTATCAAGATGCCTTTCCTACGTTGAGGAATCATAGGAATGGAATTTAACTGCCCGGCCATTCCCAGAGTGCGAATGGGCTAAGTTTTTTTTTTCATTCCGAGGAATTAAAAGGACTGGAATTGCGGCATGTTATAATTCCCTGGAATGGAATGGGAAAGGTCCGCAGGCGCCAATTCCGCAACACTGCTTCCCACCCACTGCAAAGTTCTCATCTATAATTCTTCATCATCAGCACAAAGTGCACATAATGCCTTACAGATGTGTAGCGGCTAGCACGATTCTCCGAAAAATGGCATGGTGGGAACTTCGCGACTTAAGAAAAATTGCGATGATATATGACGTAGTGGGTACCTTGCATGAGTACTTGTATTACCGTATATTGCCGATTATAAGTCGACCCCTCAACTTGCAACCTCTTCTAGGGAAAAAAAGTTGACTCCGAACACAGCCTCATGCTGCGGTCATAGCTCACCAATAAGTTTTTCAGAAGAGGGAGTGACGCAAAGAAACATTTATTTGTCCCTGCAACATTGCTTACGACTCGTCGTCGCTTGAGAGAAGGAGGCAGTCACGGTCATTGCCATCGTTTGAGCCACTGCTGCTGCTCGCGTCGGAAGGGGTGCCGGTGGTACTGAGATGCCACACGTGGAAAACACCGCGCGGACCATGTCGGTTGGCAGTCCATACCAGGCATCGTTGACCCATTGCGCCACTTCACTCAAAGAAGCGCGCTTCAGCTTCCCTGTCGGTGTATTCGGATTTTCTTGTTGGAGCCATTCATTGTAGAACGCGCACATGCGGTCCTTGAATGGCTTATTGATCGCCACGTTGAGTGGCTGGAGACTAGGTTTCAGTCCGCCCGGAATGATGACCAGCTCCCATCCAGAGTCCGCTACCGCTTTCTTCACTCGATCTGTGATGTGGCCGCGGAAGGAGTCCAGGATTAGCATGCTGCGGGGCTTCAGCAGTGCACTCGGGCGCCTGCACCACACGAGACGAAACCCTTCGAGGACAGTTTCGTCGTTAAAAAAGCCCTTTTCGTTCACCCGCGCGATAACTTTCGGCGGAAACTTTCTTTATTTGGCATCAATTTCCTTTTGAGCAAAAGAAATTGGGGTAGCTTGTGCCCGTCGGCCGTACAGAACAACATCAAAGTGAAACGCTTGTGTGTGTTGCCCGTAGTCAGCAGGCGAACCTGGCGCTCCCCTTTTCCAGACACGGTCCTCTTGCTAGGCATATCAAACCACATAAGAGTCTTGTCGGCATTGCCGATTTGTCCCAGCAGGGATGAATGCTTTACCTTCAGGTCACTCACGTAGGGAAGAAACGCGCACTGTTTTTCTTTGTCGGCTTCGGGCAATTTTTGGCATACAGTTGTGCGTCGTCTTGGGCTCAGGCCGTTCCGTTTCATAAAGCTCGTGACACATTTCTTGGATACTTTGAACTCGGTTTGCGGGATGCACATATCCTTCACGACAGTACGTGCTTTTGCTTCCATATCATCGTAGCAAACACTCAAGCTTTTGCATCTCTGGTCGTGAACCCAATCTCAAACCGCCTCCTCAACGGCAGGGTATCGTCCAGACTTCGGTCCGCGAAAGGAACGGCGTGTAGCAGCGCACGTGAAGATCTTGTTCCTTTGTTTTCTCCATTCCCTCACGCACTTTTCCGACACATCTAACTTGCGGCCTGCTTCAACGTTGTTTTCCGACTCTGCGTAGAGTATCGCTTGCCGCTTGAAAGCAGCGCTGTACTGTTGCCGGCGTAGTGGTTGCATCTTGGCGTCCGTTGGCAGTGTCACAAATCGCGCACACCACTGCTCGCAAGGGAAACGAAATGCAGAAATAGCGAACAGGCGTGAGTGCAAAAAGAAGCGAAGACGCTTGTGGGCGCATGTGACTGGTCATGTGGTTTAGTTTCCCGCGAAGTGCTGTTGCCAGCCCACACGGCGCTGCCAGCTTTTCTGTGAAACGCCGATGGTTTGTCAACGAATCGTTCCTATTGTATGAAAACAAAACTGCAGGGCGCATCGCAAGATAAATTCCTCTTTCTCTGTTCTTCTTTTCACAGAGCATCGTTCGCCTTCTATCAATGGTTTGAAATGCTGCTTTCAAGACCGTGTTTCCCAAGCAGTTCGCATTAATGCCGCGCGGCGGGGATTTTTAAATGCGCTCCGTAGTTTAGCCTCCCGTGGTTTCGCTATAGTTTCGCGATCGTCGTGACAGATCGTAAAATGTCCGGCTCTGGAAGCGGCACGCGCGCGTTGGGAGATAGCAGTTGCCGCGAATCCACTGCTTCTGCGGCTGATGTTATCGATGCGTCGGATAGCAGGGAATCCGAGGACGATGACCTTTCGTCGGACCCCACAGATAAGTCGACTTTACAATTCCGCGTATAGGTCGACCCCCGAACTTTTGAAGGTCATTTTGTGAAAAAAAACGTCGACTTATAATCGACAATATACGGTAGTTGCCCCAAGAGACTCTGAAACGGGCTCTACAAAGTCTGTTCGTCTAGATTTCGCTGTGACTGTGCTGTGTATTAAGAGCAGTTCTGGCGAGCTTTTTAGGGGCGAAGCTCCTTAAGGCGGCACCCGTTCGTCCCTCGTAGTAGTGCGTAACCACTCGTAACGCTAGTACCAGATCTTGACCTCCAAGGTGGTGCCGGTGAGAGATTTTTCCTGTGCGTTGTTGAACAATGAAAAATTCGCAGCGTGCGCGTTAACTAAAAGCCAAATTCTTCTGTCTCTCATTCCCCATTAGCAGTCATTGGCATGTTCCAGTAGGAAACGTTAGTAGAAGTAGAAGTGTAAGTGTTAGCTAAAAGCCGACTTCTTCTTTCTCTCATTCCCATTAGCAGCCATTGTTTACCTCCAAGGTAGTGCCTGGTGAGATTTCTCCTGTGCGTGATTAAACAATAAAAATTTTGTTCAAAACGCCGTTGATTGATGAAATAAACCAACGAAAGACGCCAGATGTTTTCTAAACGCAAAACGAAAGAACGCCAGATGTTTCTAAAGCAAAACGAAAAGACGCCAGCTGCTTAACGAAAGACGCCGATGTTTCCTAAAGCAATGGTTTTCTAAACAATGAAAATTCACAGCGTACATGTAAAATTAAAGTGAGCTGCAAGTCGTCGTAACTCTCATCGAACCTCTAGTATAAACGCGCCTGATCTCACGTCGGTGATGATGTACTGGGCAGAATTCACGGAAGATTCACGGTTTACCGATGAACCTCCGCAGCTTCGCCCACTCATCATCATTCACTCCGTGGATATGCTGTGATTTTTATCAAAACAGTGGTGCCGCACATCACGGAGTACACTCGATGACGTGCTGCTTCTGAGGTCGTGCTCACTCCCTTGACACAAAGCTTTGAGCCTAATAAAAATTCGTATTTGTCTTTTTAGAATATAAATACTATGACTTTGAAATTAATACTGGTTTGTGCATTTGGTAGGAATTCGTGGTACAGTTACTTCCGCTCCTCTGAAGAACGCGTTTTACCATTGTCCTACTTTCTTACGATGAGGGCATCGCAAATACAATGTGTTTTTTTATGATTACCTTAACCTCAAATTTTTGCATGAAGAAAGAAAACCGTTACGAACCGTTACGGAACATTTTTTATTCGTTCCGGAAAAGAAACGGAACGGAACTTTTTGCGTTGGAACGAAACTAAAATGTAAACGAAAAAATTGGCCGCGTATCTGCGTGCTTCGCTGCAAATGTCGTCTAAAGACGATAGAAGAGGCGCTGCGTAAGATATGGACGCCATCTGGCAATACGTCGGGAAACATCAGTGCTATTTGCGGGCTGGTAGTCCCGGCGCAGCTGCAGGTGAAGACCGGCGGTGACCAATGCGACCGGTGGGGACGCCAACCAGCCCGAACACGCGGTTTGGCGCGATGCGCTGAAGCAGAAAAAACGTCCGCACTCAACGGGTACTCTCCACACACTCTTTTATTTACACTTCGCCTGCGTAAAACAGGAATGCCAGAGCGGCACCCCATAGCATTTGTAAAGTGCAATACAGAACCGAAACCGAAACACAACAATGAGCTCGTGCTGAGGGCACAGAGGAAGGCAAGTTTCAGCGCAGTTGTATTTTCAGCGCAGCTTAAGAAAGTAGGGTCTTGGAATTACCTATGTATGCATTTTCTGTTAAAGGAACACACCACCTAATACTTACCTAGTGATGTTGCGCCTCAAATATGCGTGATATTTACTTTTCGATCGACAACGTTCACAAATATGAACAGCCGTACCAGTTCAAGATGGCTGGCCCTTGGGCAAGTGGTTCAACTTTGGCCGAGTGGCTGAATCGAGTGACGTGCCGACAGACAGAAAGACAGACCAAAATTTCTCCGTTTAAGTATCCCAGGAAAGACTACTGCCTTTAAAACATTTCGTTCCGACACCCTGTTGTACACATCAGGTAGATTACGATTTTGCGAAAACTAAATCCCGCACGCGAGATTCGGTGGTCGCCAGATGCGCCTTCCTTTGTGCCGTCCCAGATGCTGACGAATGTTATGAAGAAGACGAAAGATGTCGGGCCGATACTGGCCGACAAGGTTCGAAGTAATGCCGCAACAACAAATTTTTTACTAAAAAATCAGGATCGCTTTCCCAAGCGAGAAAATAGGCGAGCGCGAAGCTTGGCGTTGGTGTGCCTGACGTACTGTTCTTCTTTCTTTCTCTTCTTTCTTTCTTTCTTTCTTTCTTTTTCTTTCTTTCTTTTCTTTCTTTCTTTCTTTCTTTCTTTCTTCTTTCTTTCTTTCTTTCTTCAGCTGGGCACATTATTGCCTATCCATCTATGGAAATGAAGCAGCTTGAAGCACTGCCTTAAACGCATCTCACATTATGCGACAAAGAAATGCATAAAATTCACGCTTTCATGAGCTAAATTGCGGCTACGAGCACTTAGCTTCTTACAGTCCTCCTTGTTACCCAACAGAGACTGCATTTCTCTGGCAAAAACGATGCATACTTTCTTAAGACATCACCCGCTTAGTAATCACAGCCCGCCGATATCAGCACTGAGACATGAGCTCCCTGAGGCACATCCAGTGAGGAAGTCTTAAGTGAAGTGGCGCCTCTCAACGGTGTAGGAATCGGCTAAATTAGAGTGCTCACGTCTGAAAACTCTTCCTCTCTGAGAACTACGAGTCTTAAGATAGGGTTGCACCCAAACTGTGGTGCCTTTTTTTCTGTGGTCATTGATTTCCACGAGTAATGCGATCTTTCTGAGAGCAAAATTAGCGCTTTTTTGTGACGCGAAGACTGTCTTCAAATGAGTTATCAGTTATCGTGAACAGTGACGATTGCATATATTATCTAACATAGCTCCTACGCTTTCTCTAGGCTTGACGTGCAAAAAGCGCAACATGTTTATGCGGCACGCTGTAAGAGGAACCACGGATTAGTTGGCCACAAGCGCTTCTGAACGCACATGCAAGCATAAGCACGCAGGTAGGGCGTTCCTTCATTTCGCCTACGTTGAACCGCGGCCACTTGGCCTATCACTGAAACAGCAAAGATATCCACAGCCAAGCAATGTCGTTATTTATTTTAGGAGCTTGCTCGCAAAGTTTATTATGCTCGCGCCTTGCCCATGCGTGGCGGGCCGCCGGCGGCTCACTACTGTCATCTCCCGCTGGAGCGCAGCTGCGCTCTCGGTGATTTCAAGAATGCTCACTAGATGGCGCGCCGCCGCTCAAGGCGGCCAACACCACGCCGGCGCAAGCGCTAGTTAGGTGACTGCTCGAGGATACATCTCCGCTTGGCAGGGGCGTAGCCAATGGGGTGGGCGAGGGGTTGGGGGTTCAACCTTCCCCCCTCCAAATTTTTCAGTTTAGCTTGCGTATATACACGCACACATAAAAAACACACGCATGAGCGTACATAAAGTATGGTTGAAACCCCCGAAAAAAATATCTGGCTACGCCCTTGCCACTTGGATACATCTCCGCAGCATGAACACCCCAGCCAAGGCAGCAGCGCGATGGGCTCGACGCCAAGACCATGCGGTGAGAGCCCGGGAGGCCGAAGCGAGGAGGGCTCGCCGTCAAAAAACCCGGAGCTGCGGGCCAGCGAAGCAGAAGAGAGGCGGGTGTGCCGTCAAGCGGACCCGGAGTGCGGGCGCGAAGTGGAACGCTGGAAACATGCACATCAATGCATTCGTTCCAGTCGTCTGCACCAAAGAAGCGGAGCATCCTGCGGGCGGTGTCGGCAGCAACGTCAAGCTATCTGATGCGGCTGAATCTCGCGTTGCCAGTAACCAGCCAGAGCCATAACGGGGAGCACGCGATGTGAAGCTCTCATCCGGGATAGTAGTCATGGCCATGTACTTGGCACCGAACTTGTCACAAGGAGACGTCGCCAAGTACATCGAGAAGGCAATGCATCGATACAGCACCGAGTTCAAACGCGGTCCTCCGTGCTCGTCGGAGATCTGAACGTTGACATCATGCAAAGCGATTGGCTAGTCCGTCACATGATGTCACGTTACGCTCTCCGATGCGTATCGTACGACTGCAAACGTCCCACCACCATCACGGGCACCTGTATCGACTTTGCCTTCTCACATTCCTTGCGTCCCATCATTGATGATTCCTTGGGAACATACTTCACTGATCATAAAGCCATCTTCTTTAAGGGGGAACGAGTCCCCAAGCTCATCGAGGGACGCCCTTCTTGTACTTTGTAGAAGAAATTGTATATACATGGTGTTTATTTCATCCAAATGTATATATACTTCACCCAAATGTATAAGTGCATCAACCGTAAATTGATAAGCATTGTGTATGTAATGCGTATATAACAGCGTTGTCACGTCTATAGATGATGGTAGATGCATATGTTGAACTTGGTAAAACACGTCTTGTGTATATATAGTGTTATTTTCATCCAAATATATATACTTCATCAAATGTTATAGTCCATCCATCAACGTACAATAATAAACATTGTGTAAGTAATGCATGATAACAACGTTTGTCAACGGTCTATATATGCTGGTAGAGGAATGTGAACATTCGGGGTTACCCGATCACCTCCGAGGAAGCTCCTCAACATCATTCACTTCGTAGATATGGCGGTGAATTTTTTATTATTTTTTGTCCCGCCATATTTACTGTCATTGACCACTATACGACATGTTTGAAACATTTTTCTGTTGAATTTTTATGTGGAGTCCAAGCGCCCGATTTTTGATGGCATACTAGGCTCTCAGATAAACGGTGACGTGTTGCTAAAATAGTGCAATAAGGAGTGTTGTCACCGCCCTCTCGCTCTATCATGGAACAGCTTATTAACATCTAGTAAAGCTTGTCAGTATATACGACTTCAGTACTAATGCCTGGACTTTTTGCTGAACTAGTATATAGGCTTACCAATAAACGTTGTGGAACAAATGGAAAGACCAATAACATACAAGTCATATGAAGTTGTGACCATGCAGGGTGCACAAACGGTGCGAGTGACCAATTTCATGCGACAAGCAAATTGATGAAGGAAAGAGTGTTAATTTTAAGGGCTCGTTTTCCATTTGTTAACATAATATTAATGAGCGCTAAAGAGCAGCGCTCATTATAAGAAATTGGTGGTATTTCATGTGATCGTTCACTGTGGGATTTAAACATTTCTGTGCCTCATTTTACAGTGAAAGAAAACTAGCCACACGTAGGGAAAGCCTTCCGAGAATCCGCCGATAGGATAAATTTCTATGGATAAGAACAGATTGTGCTTCATAACGAGCACTAAACGTTTGAGTTTCTTCTGTAGGGCACTGCACGCACAGCTTGTCTCTATTTTACAGCGAAAGCTGTTATGAGATCATTTCAACGGCCGTTTGTGGGGGTAGTTGTCCGCCGCCGCCGCCGCGCCGGTGTCCGTAAACACTATCGCTCGAAATAAGAAAAAAAACGAAATAAGAAAAAAGTTCCAGGATGGAACGAGGTTCGAACCTGGGTCCTCTGCGTGGGAGCCCAGTGTTGTACCGCAGAGCCATGCCGGTGCTTGGAACTGCCTTGCAAAAGACGCTATACAGGCCTCATGTCCAGAAGGAACCACATTAGCATATGTAATTTAGTGTGGTACTAGTGAATAACAACTGCGCACCACACAACGCGAATTCTGTAACCAGGCGTCACACAATGCGAATTGCGCAACGAGTGGGCTGTTGGATGCTTCCAACCCACTACAAGGGGCTCCGCAATAATTCTTCATCGTCATCAGGCACAACACCAACAAAGTGCGCATGATGCCTTACATGTTTTAGCGGGTACCACGGCTCTCCTTTGAATGGCGAAAAATGGCATAGTGGCTGCTGCCCTACTTCACAGAAATTATGATTTATAGCGTAGTGGGTTCCTCGCAAGTGCACTTGCATTGGTTGCCAAGGAAGCCCATGAGCCCAGGCGCTCATGGTCTCAACAAAGTTCATCCCCCTCTCTCTGTCTCTCTTTCTCACGTCAATGTATGTTATATTGCATGGTGGGAGATTTAAATAGCGACCGGGCGTCACACAATGCGAATTACGTAACTGGTGAGCCGTTTAAAGCTTCCAGCCCATTACAAAGAGCTGAGCCACAATTCATCGTCATCAGCCGTCACGTAAGCATTTCAAGTTCACAGAACTTATGATGATTTATAGCGTAGTGGGTTCCTCGCATGTGCACTTGCATTGGTTGCCAAGGAAGCCCATAAGCCCATCATCCATTTCCTCAGGGTCTCAATAAAGTTCTTCCCCCTTCTCTCTGTCTCTCTTTCTCACGTCAATGTATGTTATATTGCATGGTGGGAGAGTGAAATAGCGACCGGGCGTCACATAATGCGAATTACGTAACTGGTGACCCGCTTCAACCTTCTAACTCATTACGAAGGGCTGAGCCACAATTCTTCATCGCCATCAGTAGTCACGTAAACAAAGTGCACATAATGCCTTACATATGTGTAGCTGGAACCTCGCTTCTGCGCACAATGACGAATAATCGCGTTGTAGGTGCTTCCCATCTTCACAAATATTGTGATTTATGGCGTAGTGGGGACCTTGTTAGTGTACTTGTATTAGTAGCCCCAAGAGAGTTTAGAACGGGCTCTAGAAATGCCGCTCTTCCAGCTTTCGCTGTGACTGTGCTGCGCTTTCCGCGCAGGCCTGGCATTTTTTTTCATGTCCCTTTTACTGGTTATCGCAGTGCACAGTGTGCGACCTACACTTCAAAGGCCCATATGAGTCATGTGCAACCTATTTTGTTACTTGAACTCCACCAATCGAGAAGCTGGAAATTGAGTCGCACAGAACATTGCTGTGCCGCCTGTGGATACATACAAGTGGATTTTATGAAAGCGTACCCTTTTCGGAGAGGAATGTCGGACACCTACAGTAGTGACTCTTTGAACAGTAAAGAGACGACAGAACACACACTGTGTTTTTGCGGTCGTTTTGTCACCGGACGTCATGTTGTTTGTACTGCGTCGAAACAGCTATACAATAGACTACTGTAAGACAAAAATATCCTCGTACCGCGGACCTGCGCGTCGCAGGCCAGCACAGCGCACCCAGGTATCTTTAGCCGTTTTGAGATTTAAAGCTTAGGGTTGATTACAGCCGCGTAACGAACAGTCACACGTTGCACACCGATAAGGCGTTCCTTTCTTTTATTGCGATAGCAATTATATGGACAGTCTCGGCTGGTTATTTTCCTTTTGTGTCGCCGCCGTCATGCTGCGTATATGTATAAGTATGTACATATACATCAATATCCCAAACAAAAATAAATAATAAAATGCTTCCGAAGCGCGCAATCGAACCAGCGACCTCTCAATGCGCAGCGCGGTGCGCTAAGCACTACTCCACAAAGCGTAGATCCCACAGGTAGCTAACGGCGAGCGTTATATACACACTCTTTACCATTTGCAGTCCTCCGAGACGGAGGCTTATAAGCGTTGCTTCATTACCAGCGAGATGGTGCTAGGAGCGCGACGGGCACACTTGAAGGCGTCGGCCAGCTCTCTCGCTTCTTCTTATATTTGCGCAGAGAGAACCTTGCCCTTCCGCTGTCTGCTGCGCGGGCGCTCGAACAAGCTACCGCAGTGTTCATGATTCTCAGCAGATGGAGCTACGTGGTAGCTGCCACCGCGCGTCGCGTACGTGCAGCTGAAAGCGTTTCAGATGTCGTGCACGTAACGTACGTGTGCCTTTCACGTTAGCGTACGAGAAGTCTCTACGTACGTGAAATTAAAACTGTCTAGTAGCTGCCGGATAGTGATGGACGCGCGGTAGTTGCAGCGCGTCCATCACGGGCTGCTTTTCTTGCTATCGCATTCATTGCTTCGCCCTTGCGGCGAAACTGTGACTTTTCTTTCAATCCTTTCACCCTTTAATCTCTTTACCCCCAAAAAGTAAGAGAATTAATGACCGGAGAATAATCCCCTTACCCTGCATTTCCTTAATTTCATCCTCCTCCAACTAACCGTTTGAACGCAGTTGTTTTCACGGTGGATTCGAATTAGCTCATATTTGCTAATTTAAACCACACACGCAGGAAGCGCGAATAATTGACAGTGATCGCTGTCTACAAACCAAACTTCACTTACTCTGAATTTTGTCGTTAACACTGCCTGATGCCGCTTTTAGCCGAATAAACATTTTAGGAAGGGCTGTGACTAAGTTCCTTTTGTGTAGCGATTTAAATATGTGTGCTCATGACGAATTTGTGTAATCAAAAATACTGCAGCATCAGCTAATTTATGAAAAGTGAGCGCTACTTAGGTTAGTGTTTTCGCGTGCACTTCTATCTCTTAATATTAGTCTACTTCAAGCCTAATTATTCAACTCACATTACACTATTATATGAAACTACTCAAGATATGACATAAGCGCAACAGCGCTTGATTCTCCTTGATAGACATAAAAGGCGTTGTTTGCAACGGTATGTGAATGTATTGGTGTTTTACATTAAGCTATGCTTGCTGAGCATATTTTACTTTCTCTGATATTCCCGCGCAGGTCATACTGTTCTCTGAGGGGACATTTTCGTAGCACGCACTAAATGGGTATCTGATGCGCCACAGAAACAGTTAGGACTCTGACAAAGAGCTGTCGCCATCAGGCCGTGAAGAGAATTCACACAACCACGCACAGAAGTCCTAGCTGCAAGTTTAGACAGTACAATATTTAAAATTAAATGTAAACAGCCGATTATGCTCGCTCACCAACTACACATGAACTGTGCGTCACAACCAAAATCCAGCACCTTGACCAAATTCCCACAGTATTTTATTTCGCACGGACATACGCCTATCGTTGGATAAACTGAGCGTAGGAGACGTCTCCGGTGGCGGCGTGATCGTTCGGCTACCGTTCGTGCCTACAGCAAGGGAACTTCCGGTGCGCCTTTGGTGTAGGCGCCGGCTGATCGCTACATCCACACCCTGAAACCTAATGGGCCGCTTCTGCTGGCGTTAATGGGAGCGAGCATTCAACACCGCTTAGTCCAAATGCGGCGCGCCGCCAGGAACACTGCATAGGCTAAAAAGCGTTGTTCCCCTGCTCATTTCTAGTATAAGCCCCTTCTGCAAAGAGAACAAAGCGTGTGAGCCCATTTTCCTCTAGCTCTTTTGAGATGACCGTAATAAACCGAGGCAACGGTTCCGCTCTAAAACATTGCTCGTGGGGTAACGGACCTCAGAAATATGCTAGTCACTAATGAGGCGAAGTATGGACAACGGTATAAGGTAGGTCATCGACATTATACCGCTGTATTGCGGCAACATATTGGTTCGTCCCTGCCAAATACCATGCCAAGTCTGTTCAAAAAGCATCGAACCTTTTCTCAGCAGTGATAAATTTCTTAGGGAAAGGTACGGCCCACTAGTCCACATAAAAGTAGTCTTCTCAGCCAAGCATCCACCGCTCCCTACTCTACCGCCATTGCAGGAAATATTTCTGGAACGCCTTTTTTTTAAAAGTGTGATCAGCTGGCCTGTCGTATTCCACATGATGTCTCATCTAAGCACGAATGAGTGTGCTTTAAACGGAATATTCAGAGTGGGAAGCACTGAAAGGACACCAACAAAAGTAGGAAGCCTCAAGATTTATAGGAATGTTGCGTTCGGTGCAGAAAGCCTGAACAAAATTTGCAGAACGGGCGGTTGCATTATCATGGCACAGATGCGAAGATTTTGTTGGCCTCAGAACCTGCAGTGTGCGCCGCACAGCGCCACAATAAATTAATTAGTGTACTGAATAAATTTTTACCTATATCTCGTTCGCAAGTTTTCGGACTGTGAGAAGACAGGACATCAAGACGAAAGTTCGCCCTTGCTCCACGACATTCTCATTTCGCGTTGTTGTTGGGCTGCCTGAACACGCGTCCACTGATATGCAACCATCATTTCGTTAAATTTATTTTCTCTAGGGGCCTAGTATCGGGCATTACAAGCGCGGGGTGGGGGAGTAGATACAGATCAGTGAACATGGTGAAGAAACAACAAAACTAAGGGGTAATGAGCACATAAATACATCAATAAGAACACACATCAATAAAGAACACATTCATAATATATACTGCGCATAGTAGCAGTTTAGCAGAATGAGTGCTGTAAATTGCAATACCAAAAGGTCCGCCTGCAGCAATAATAAACTAACCACAATAAACGCATGAGAGATTCAACAGCCACAAAAAATAAGAGAAATTGATAAAAAATAGGCACATTCATGTTTCTTATCATGTTTACGTCAGATAGGTTCATTAAGATAGCTTGATAGATCCGTTGTTATTCTGAATGTAAAAAAGCGAATCGAAGCTCAGACATTTCAATACTTCCCCATGCCTATCCCGCGTCATCTTCTTTTACTTAAGCGGTACGCCAATGTTTCTAACGACTTGTTGGGCTTACACCAATCTTACGCTTTGACCGAGAGCTGTATGTGATCAACGAAGCGTTGCCTTGTGGAGCTGCAGAAAAAAAAGTGCTTTTTAAACGCGAAGCATTCCTTAGTGAACTTCTGCGACTTCGAGCGTATCTATCTATCTATCTATCTATCTATCTATCTATCTATCTATCTATCTATCTATCTATCTATCTATCTATCTATCTATCTATCTATCTATCTACTATCTATCTATCTATCTATCTATCTATCTATCTATCTATCTATCTATCTATCTATCTATCTATCTATCTATCATGAGGGGTGATCAAAAGGTTTATACCTCGCACATCAAGAAAACTGCCAGACCTTAGAAAAAAACTATTTTTCAAGATAATCTCCTAGCACACTAATACACTTCTCCAATTTTTCCGGAAGGTGTTTGTTCAAATTCGGAAATAGATAAAAGTCACTCGTAGACAGGTCGGCACAGTAGGGTGTTTGGTCCAGCTGCTCGAAAACACACTTTAGAATGTGAGCCTGGGCCACACGAGACCAGTGAACCGGGGCGTTGTGTGGGCAGAATGAGGACACCTCTTGTCACTAATCATCGGCGTTTTTCCATGATGGCTTTAGGGAATTTTCGAAGAACTTTGGTTTAGTATTTGGCTGTAACCGTCCTACTGTTTTCATGACACCCAGCCAGCAGGATCCCCTTTGCGTCCCAGAAAGCTGTCGTCATCACTTTCCTCCCTGAGTTTGAGTGTTGCAATTTTTCGGGGGAGGGGATAGCGGATGCCTCCACTGCATAGACTGGTGTTCTGTTTCTCGGTCCCAGTGATACAGCCAGGACTCATCCTCGGCCACAAGGCGGGAGAGAAAATCTGGGACGCTTGAACAGAGGTGCAAAACGCCTTGAACATACCCCCCCCCCCAAAAAAAAAGACCTTGAACATACCCAAAACCTAGTTGATGATATTGAAAGCACTGTCATAAGAAATGCTCAATTCCCCAGCAACTTCGAACACATTGGTTCAACGATTATTCATGGTAAGGCTGTCCACAGAAAACGAATTGTCCAAATTGGTTGCAGGGCCCGCCACCCTGACCTTGCGTCGTCTTCAACATGCACACGTCCACGTTTAAACTAAGTGAACCACCTAGTCACTGTAACATATGAAGGACATTCACTGCGATACACATTCACCGTCCTACTATGAATTTCTATGGCGAAACCTCCTTCTTTGCACAAAACTTGATAACGCGCCGGTACTTCAGCTTGAAATCGTGGAAGGACGCTATGTTTGGCTCAGTGATGCAGACCAATTACCGAAGTGGAAGGCTTGATATTCAGACCTTGCTAGGCTCCAGAGATGATCTAAACAAAAGCTAGAGAGAGATCAATCCAACATATTTGGTTATAGTCTATTTGCAAAACTTTTTTTATCTCCCCTCGTACCTATTTTCACGTGCGTGTCTTATTATCAGTCTTGCTGTATTAGGTTTTCGCCCACAAAGGCTCTCACCAATGCTCAGCGCAAACCGCGCCTCATTGTTCGAGAAACTTCGCGACTATTGTAGATCATTTTGTTAAGATTGCGCGCAAGACGCGAACACTCGAGCTTATTCTAGAGATTGCGCAACAACCAGCGATATCGCTGGAAAGTTCAATAGCACCTGTATAAAAGCCGACGCGCTTGACCGCTTGACAGTTTTTCGACGGCCGACGCTCTGTTCGCCGCTACCAGTGTACGCTCTGTATCAGTGTGTTGCTGCAATTTGACTTTCAGTTTCGCGGCCACAAGTTCGGCCAAATAAAGAGTTTCATCTCGGACGCGCTGACTGCTGTCTTCGTCGACGTCACGACCACGTGACATCTGGTGGAGGTGCTGTTCGTTCATGTTCCGGCCGCCCCCGTCAAGCCGTGAACCCAGCCCAATTCGTGGAGAAGACACCGACACCATCGTCGACAGTCGAGACAGCCGCAGACTAAAAGGACTACCCCCCCCCCCCCCTCCAGTACGGACTCCTACCGGAGAAGCCAAAGGCCACGGCGACGCAGACAATAGGCACGATGACGGCCGCGCTGTCCCCTGCAGCAATCGCGATGCAGCCACCCAGAGAGCAGCCGACCTTCCATGGATCACCAAATGAAGACCCCGAGACCTGGTTTGAGACGTTCGAAAGAGTCTCAACATTCAAAACTGGGACTCCGAGGACAAGCTGCGTCACGCCTACGTTTACCTGGAAGACGCAGCAAGGACCTGGTTCGAGAATCGGGAGCCCACTCTTCGAACCTGGGACGTCTTTCGCAGCGCTTTCTTGGAGACGTTCGCAAGCGTCGTCCGAAAGGAAAGGGCTGCAGCCTTGCGGGAGACACGGGTCCAACTCCCAAATGAAAGCGTGGCCATCTTTGCAGAGGAAATGACTCGACTATTTCGCCACACTGGCCCTGCCATGCCTGATGAGAAGAGGTTCGTTTCCTCATGCGAGGAGTAAAGGAATAGCTCTTCGCTGGACTTATGAGGAATCCACCGAATACCGTCCAAGAATTTGTCTCCGAGGCAACAACCATCGAGAAGACGCTGAAAATACGCACACGGCAATTCAATCGCCGCTCGACGCCAGGCTACGCAGATATTCAATCACTCTGCTCCGACGATCTGCGCGACACCATAAGGACCGTAGTGCGCGAAGAAATTCGTCGAATGTTCCCGTCGTGCCAGCCTCAAGCTGCCTCGATCCCACGTGACACTATCTATATCTATCTACCTAAGACTTTATGCTAACCTGGCCGCTTCGTTAACGGCATGTATGCTAAAATTGGTATGGCATAACATGACTGTATGACGAACATAAATGACAGGTCATAACATGAAAATCATGATATGTATGTCACGATCGGTATTATTTACATGCCGTGGTCTTGGTGTTCTTGAGGTCTATTCGTTAACTTCAGATATGCCAAAATTGGTATGGCGTGACAAGAGTGTATGACGAACATAAATGACAGGACCTAAAGTGCAAATCATGACATGTAGAGCATGATTCACATGACATGGTCTCGGGGAGCTCGTGGCTGTTTAAGTAAGTGGATGTATACCAAAACTGGTATGACAAAAAGATTTCTGTATGACGAACATACAGGAGACGTGCTAACATGAAAAGCATGACATGCATATCATGTTCGGCGTGACAAACCTGCCATGCTCATGGTGTGCTCGCGGCCTATTCGCTAGCTTGACATGTACCAAATTTGGTATTGCGTGGCGTGACTGTGTGACGAACATAAATTACAGGTGGTAACATGAAAAATGAGATGCATATACGCCATGATTTAATGCCACGCTCATGCGGCGATCGAGGCCGGTTCGCCAGTTTGATATACACCAAAATTCGTATCCTGCGACTTGACTGTGAGAGAAACATGAATGACAGATAGGAACATGACAATCGTAACAAGCATGTCATGTAGGGCGTAAAAACATGCCACGCTCATCTTACAATCGCGGTCGGTTCGTCAGGTTGATACACACAAAATTGGTATTGCGCGACGTGACTCTAAGAACATAAATGACAGGTGGTAACATGAAAATCATGACGTGCATGTTATGTGCGGCATGGCTTACATGCCATGCTCATGGCGCGCTCGCGGCCGTTTCGATGGCTTGATATGCGCCAATATGGCATTACAGGGCGCGTATGTAGACGAGCATAGATGACAGGTGGCAACATTGAAATTATGACACGCATGTCATGTAGGGCCTGATTTACATGTGACGCTCATGGCGGGCTCGCGGCCGGTTCGCTAGCTTGACATACACCAAAATTTGCGCTGCGTACGAACATAAATGACAGCTGGTAACATGACAATCGTGACATGCATGTCATGTACGGCACTATTTACATGACACAGCCTTTGCGCTTGCGCTCGTTTGTTTAACTGGAAACATACCAAAATTGTTATCGCATGAAATGAGTGCGTGACGAACATAAAGTACAATTCATGCATTGTATGTACCAGAACAAATGTACCATTAGCATTGGCATATAAACCATATTGTGCATTCACGAATGTATGCATGACATGCGATTGTGAATTACATTTGGCGGAAAGACAAACAAGGGGATCTATGCAGATGTTTGCTGGCTGCTTCGCATTACATCGATTCCCACAGTGCGTGGGATCTGCCAGATGTTTTTCACATTGCAGTTCATTTTGTTGTGTTCAAAATTATACGTCTGTCTTCTATTGCTCTTGGTGCTTGGTGACACTTGGTCTTTGCCCTAAAAACAACATCAGGCCAGTATTCTGTTTAATAAGCTGCTTCATCCTACCTGAGTACATACTAAGTACGCTAGTCGCCTCTGCTGCCCTCCACTACAAATATTTAGTTCGCCGTCTATAATGTATAAAGAAAGCGCTGATGTACTAAATGGCCTTGACTTATTTTAACGAATGCCCCTTTTTTCGTATGCATAACATAAAATCCTTAAGGAACCTTCTCAAATACGCGCAAGAAAATGCACGTGGCTGTGTCAGCACGTGAGAACGATTTGAAGTGCATCTGTTGAACACAATTTGGTTGACACGATTGTAAGCTTGACACATGCCGCAGTCGAATAGCTATCACGATTGTTTAGGCATCCTGAAAGATGGTCCGTTCATAAAGAAATATGATTTAAATCGTCATATTGTTTCGTTATGGTGCGGTCACTAATGTGATGTGACTAAAGAGCTTTCTTCAAGTGGAATTATTAGGAACGCTTGCAGCAAGAGCTGTCTCAAATATGTATCACATTTTTTCCCAAAGTGCATAGGTGACAAAAAATCATATAAAAATAAAACACTTGAACAGGACCTACTATCCGAAGCTTTAGTGGCAGACACGAAATGCACTGCGAGCCTTAATTTTTGCTAAAATCTTTTACTCAAACCACTCGTCGGAAATAAAACGCATATGCAGCAGCCTCACTAACCAGTATCTCGGGGGTAGAGTGTATCGAGACATTCTTAAAAGTAGAACTCTCCCGAAGATAGCGTTATTGTTTATAAAATTAGACTTACATCGCAAATTAGGAAACAAACATTAGACCAAACGTCTCAAGGGACGACTAAAAGCAAGGAAACAAATAAAGAACTCACTAGAGTGAGCGGCCCGTCACGTTAACAACTATGCTGTAGTGACGGAACGACAGTCAGTTCTTAATATTTCTTTGTCATAGACTTCTGCCGAACTGTAGGTTCGACGAAAAGATCCATCAAGCCTAAATAATGTAGTATCGACAGATGGTTCTGCCGCCACTGGCGTATGATAATTATTGCTCCATCGCTATTGCGTGGTTCATAAACTGACAAGCCCCCTCACCTACGTAAGTGCCGAAAAAGCTACAACTGATTATAACGTAACATTCGTGTCTTCAATCTGCTTGACAAAATTATCACCCACCGCAAACCGCAAGGGCCTAAAAAAGCATCACGAAAAGCAAGACAACACATGTCGCTCGCCTTGTTCGTGACGAACGTGTTAAGGTTGAAAAGATGGCAATATTGACGGGTAATTCATCGTGGAAATAGCGACAAACGTTGAATATAATGAGACTGGTTAGATATAAACTGCGATGAAGTACTTACAAATGATCCCCGCCACTTTAACGCAGCGATTGATGTGTTGATTCAAAATAAGGCTCTACGCCTCCGTGAATCTTCTCCCTCTCCGCACATTTAATGTGCGGTTCGGTAATGCCATCTCTAGAGCCCTCGCCTTATTCTGTCCAGCATGCAGCGCTGCGCCAGGATCCTCTGATGTCAAGACCAATACAAAGAACAATAAACTTTGCTTTCTATCGGGCCCTGGGGCGTAAAACGAAACTTTATGGCCTGCGAGTTTTACTGCTCCTGCTTCGGCACTTCTCGACACCCTCGCGTTTGAGAAATTCAGTGACAAACACCGCCAAAAAAAAAAAAATGCTGGCGCACACTGGCGATGCCTCTGAGAGATCGTCTGGTCTGTCGGGGTCGGCATTGAAGGGAGAATTGGTGCCATTTATATCTCGCTATTGACTGCAAGCGAAAAAGCCATTACACTTGCTGGAGTTCGTATATATATGAATGCAGGAGCTGAATAACGCGACGCACTAAACCGGGCAACCGTCCTCCCGTTATTATATGAAAGTGCTGTTCGCCTTTTCTTCTGTCCCACAGCAGTAAAGCAACTTTAGCCAACATAATATATTTATGGTAATCGAGCGTGTGTTAATAGTGAGTGGGTTTAATTAAGAAACGGTTGCTCGAAAACAGCTGGCAAGTGAAACTGTGCCCGATATCCTAGA
Source organism: Rhipicephalus sanguineus (assembly GCF_013339695.2). Taxonomy (NCBI): domain Eukaryota; kingdom Metazoa; phylum Arthropoda; class Arachnida; order Ixodida; family Ixodidae; genus Rhipicephalus; species Rhipicephalus sanguineus. The sequence continues at coordinate 505,444 of NW_023615145.1, read as the reverse complement.
GTCAGAAAAAACAGTATACTTGTGGAGAATGTCTAGAAAAATGGTGTATGTACAGGTCTTATTTTACGAAACAGATTTCCTGAAGACATTGAAAAATTCTGTAAATAAATCAAACGTTATAACAGCGCAGCTGTTTAAGCTGACCGTTATTTGTGCGGCCTATCAGGAAAGTTCCATCAACAACGGCTATGTGCCACAGAAATAGGGCAAATCCACTACTCACCACTGGTCGACTAAAAATGAAGAAGGCACCGCTTAGTTAGTTAGTTAGTTAGTTAGTTAGTTAGTAGTTAGTTAGTAGTTGGTTAGTTAGTTAGTTAGAGTTAGTTAGTTAGTTAGTTAGTTAGTTATAGTTAGTTATATTGGATTTTGTGGCGCAAAAGCGACTAAGGCTACGCTGCGCCACATGGTGAAAAAATCTCTATTTTGGCCATGACTATGAAATATGTGCAAGGCGGTGACAAATGGGACATAATGAATGAGTGGTGCCGCATGGCTGTAGAGAGGCCTAAGAGAAGTAGCTGCGTAAACGCGTAAAATAAATGTACTCTAAAATTATGGACGATGCATGGGATGGTCATTGTGTATATTTGGTGCACGAGGTTATCATGTTAAAACCGCAACGGCATTAACACAGCACTACTGCCCTGCCTTCTTCCTTATACCCAAGGGCCGGGAGGCCAGTGCTTCATTTCATATTCCTGCATCAGCAAGGGCCTCTCCGGAGAGGCCGTGCTACAGGTCGCATTAGTTAGGTTTTGCTAATCTGGTAAAGGTAGCAAAGTCTGTCATAATTAAAGTTTATTTAATAATTCTGCTTCGTCTGAAAAGCTGATCATATAAGCCAGGGGTAATAAAGGGTCATCACCTAAGAGTAACATTGGGTGAAATGGAATGTTTAAACTATAAAACATATGAAAAATATTTTGTCTCGTGTTTCCAGATGTGAGAAGCTATTAAAGTGTGTATTACTGTTAGTTGCTCATAACATGTATTGCATCTTGGTGGTTCTTCATCTGTCAGTCGATAGTTATGTGTGACGTGTGCATGGCCTATTCGTAGTCGGACAGAACTACCTAAAAAACGTTGGTGAAAACATGTTTTCCATTCACCAAGGAGAGGTTCAATTAGGTCAAGTTTGTTGTTCTGTTGCGATTTGCATTCATGCTGCCTATGGGAATTGATGATCATCGTAAACTGTTGCGTGTGAAAGGCGTAGACAGGGAACACAAAAAGACACACACGGATGGCTAGCCAACTGCTTAATTTCAGCCCTAGCACGTATGGTGATTTTACCGTTGCCGCTAGTGGTCTACCCTTTCATTACCTGGGACCCAACGTGGCTCGGGACCCAACAGAACTGTACGTCTGGTCTTCAGTAGGTGAAAAGCACACTCCAAATATCACTATATATGGCTCATACTGAGATTGAGGATTTAGGACTATCAGAGCGCCTAGACAGTCTGTAAAAATTGCTGCTTTCTTACGTTTAGAGCTTACAATATTTAGGACTACGATCCACAAGGCATAGCACTCAGCGGTGTAGACCGAGACGAACTGCGGCAGTCTGGCTACTTGCTCGCGCATGTCCCCTACCACACTGCTTCCAACACACGAAGACGTCTTCTAACCATCAGTGTAAAATTCTTTGTAAGTGTGGTACGTTTCTTGTAGTGTGTGGAATTCCTGCGGTATATGTTCGCATGGGGTGTCTTTTTTATATGTGTTAATGAAAAATCAAGGAAATTAGAGAAGTCACTCCAGGGAGCCAATCTGGGTGGTCTTCTGGCGATGGAGATGGTTTCATTATGGACATTTAGGGCGCGAAATTTTTCTTAAAATCTTAGTATTAGTTGTCTAATAGCGTTTAGCTTGTTCGCGTAGTGTAGTCGCATTAGTCGTTGGTCAGAGTGTGTGACAATCTTGTGACATATATGGTCTGGCAAAGAACAAACTCTGAGGACATATGTAAACATCCCTTGCGTTCTCTTGTTCTCCAAGGGCGGTTGGTACTTTCCGAGTACAAGCTGGGATTGTGCGAGGTCCGGTAGGCACCTCTTGCTAGGCGTGGCATTTTGTTATGGACAGGTTCTAGGCACTTGAGGTACCAGTGTCTTGCCGAACCGTATATTGTACTACGGTAGTCTAATTTACTACGTAATGACGAACGATAGATGTGCAATAGAAACTTACCGTCGGTACCCCAGTGTTTCCGGGACAAGACTATCAGGACATTGAGAACCATATTGGCTTGAACCTTCAGATTATTAATGTTTGACAAAAATTTAAGCTTCTTATCAAGAACGACCCCTAAAAACATTTGTTCTTGTTTTACTGACGATAATGCTTAGCTTAGTTTAAGGACGGGGTCTGGTTGCAAACCTTGTTCTGAGAGAACGCCACGACGACAGTCTTTCCCTCTGAAAACCGGCAGCAGTTTTTGTTAGCCCATTGTATTCATTTGTTTAATGCGATTTGGGTCTGCCGTTCGTACGTCACCATTTTAGATAAACGGCACGCTATGTAAGACCATCCACGTCAACTGAGTGCATAAGAGTTGGTGGTATAACCTGGCCCACAGAGTTCATTTTGACGACAAAGAGGGCCGTACTTGTAGAGCGCCGAGGCACACCGTTCTCTCGAGTAAATGTACGTGAAAGTGGTGAGCCTAAACGAAGTCGGGCAAGCAGTTGAGCATCTTTCCGCGGATTACTAGATCCGTCAGCTCTTGTTAGATTCCATATTGCCAAATATGCCTTTTCGAGATTGCAAAATACTGCTAAACAGTGCGGATTGTACAGAAAAGCTTCTCGTTCTAGGTGTTCAAGGTGAAAGAGGTGGTAGATTTTTCGGTCTGCCTGCGGATAAATCTTGCCATCGCCCTTGCCTTTTTAAATGATAAGTGGCTGTCTTGTGTAGGGTATCTACGAAAAGCACCCCAGCCTTGTTTGAATTGTCTTGGGCTGTGTGCACCCCCTTGTTCACCAGACTCTCATTTTATATTTAGAACACCGGAGCACTGTTGTATAGTTTGTTCGGCTGCGGCCAGTATGCAGTCAGTGATTGCCTCATTCCTTTCATCTATGCTTAAACCGTCAAGCACGTCTCTATTTCTATGGCGGTTTTTCCGTGAGCAACACCAAGTCTGCCAGATGTAGTTTCCAGCGAGGTGGTCTAGATGGACTAGTAGGGGTTCGTGTTCACTTTATAATAGCGGGCATGTGGTCACTGCTGTAAACATTATCTCTTAGGCTACAATTAAAGTAACAAAATAGCGATGGTGAGCACAGTGTCAGACCTAAGCAACTCGTAGCTCCTGTGCTTGGGGAGCATTAGGTGACGCTACAAGTATTTAAAAGACATACGCCGTTGCTCAGGATGAAATCTTCGAGGGTTTGGTCTCTGATGTCGGTTGTACTGCTTCCCCAGAGCGTTCCGTACGCGTTGAAATCCCCTACTATAACAAAATATTCAGACACTTGGTCCAAAATGTGCTCTAAATCCCTAACAGTAAAATTTGTATGTGGAGAAATGGCAACGGAACATATGGTGACAGTTTTATGAGCTATAGTAGTGACGGCCACAACCTCTATGTGTCAACTGACTGTATATCTTTGTTGCGATGCCGCTTTTGACCACGATAGCCACACCGACAGACAACCGGCTAGCGGGAACAATACAATGAAACCTTCAAGAAAGTTTGTGTTTTTCTCCTAGATTGGTCTCCTGCAGGTGCATGGCCATTGGAAAAAAGCTACTCAGCATATCTCTTACATCACCTATGTTATCAAGGAGTCCTCTAGAACAAGAGCGACCTTGAAAATGAAAGTGAAAAAAGTAGTTAGCAGTGAATAAGAATTGCGAAAGCTTAAGGTGGCATGCCTCTAGAGACACTGTAGTTATAACAAAGCGAAATTATAACCTTTTAGGTTGTAGAGCAGAAAATTGTCAATTTTACAGGACCTTTCTCAGCCACTGCAATTATGGTTCTATCTTTTTTTTGGAGCGATCGAGAGAAGCTCACCGCTCCTTACATACTGCCTGCACCACTTGATTTGAGGTGGTGTCCATAGCTTCAGGAGAAGCGTTGGACAGTCGCTAACGAGCGATCCGTGCGCCTTCTAAGCTTTGTATCAGAAGACGAAGCCTTCGAACCAACTGGACCGGACGTCGAAGAGGTCCCCGCGTTCTGCCCGCTGCCCGGGCTCGTGCCAGTGCATGATGAGGCCTCCGGTGTGGCTGGTTTGAGCGGGGGCAGGGCAGCCTTGGCTGCTCCCGGCATGGGAGCGGGCTACAGTCGCTGCGGCACCTTGCGTAGCCTGGGCGGCTGCCTGATGCCGTCCTGGTGCAGCCCCTGTTGCACCACTTCGGCAAATGATTTTCTTGAAAAGTAGGGAGAAACACAATGCCGTGCTTCGCGGAATCTGACACTGTGTTTGCTTTCATAGTTATAATTTCTTCTTTTATTGCGGCGCTGTGCAGGATCTGGAATACGCCGGGTGCTCCCCTTCGCAGTTAGCGCCGTGGAATTCAGCCTTGCACTCGTAGTCTGCCGAGTGCCCCGTGGCACCACACCTTGCACAGGTAAGCTGCCCATGGCAACTCTGTGAAGCATGGCCGAATCTATGGCACTTGGAGCAGTGCCACTATTTCTTCTGGCATTGTGCAAGTACCGAACGTCCTTATTATGTGCTCAGAGGGAATTTTTGTTTTCTCCCCGGATTTTGCTACGCTGTACTTGTATGACGTTCTCATCTTTCCATCCCGCCAGGAGATGACTGTCGGTGAGGTCCATTAAGTCGTCATCCGAGAAGACACCTTTCACGATGTTCATTGTGCGGTGGGTGGTGACAGTGATAGGCTTGTCACCAAACGTAACAAGCTTTGTGAATTTCTGGAATTGCGACTTGTCTTTTAACTCGAATAGAATGTCCTCACTTGCCATCTTTGTGGCCTTGTAGCCACTTCCGATGGTCTCAGTAAGGCACTTAGACACAAGGAATGGTGAAATGTTTTGCGCTTTCTTGTCTGTGCTCTCACAATGTTCATATTGTGCTTTCGAAATGAGTCTTGATTCTTCGAAAGGGAATGAATGATTGCATCGTTGGATCCCTTTTATGGGTGCGATCTGCTGAGAAAGGGTTAGGTGAGGCCATGAATAAGTTTTGTGTTCGGTAGCAATGCCAGCCACCCACTACGAGCCCAACGAGGGGACACGACCAACGTTGTGGTGAAGCATGCCATGCCGTGCTAGCTGTAAATCATTACTATAACCTAATGCAGCGCCGTTTGCTGAAATCATGGAGAAAGCCAGTGACTTAATAGGAACCTTCCCCGCAGAATCGCTGCTTTAGCAGAGGCGAATCAATATGCTAGCAATGTTGCAACCGAGGGATGGATCCAGTTCTGCAGGTCACTGCAGGACACTCTGAGCACTGCGAAAAGTTGGGCCATCCTGAGGAACATGCTCAAACCGAAAAAATCGAAACCGGTGACGAGCAGAGCATTACAAAGAATCACACACGAGTTTTCGAGTACCGATGAAGAATTAATACGAGAACTTTAGGACACATACATAGGATACAATACCGATAGTTCGAGGATTAAAGTGACCTACACTGGTGCAAGAAAACGAGAGACTCGACGCCTCCATATCCACAATATCCAAGGAAGAGGTCTTTGCGGCAGCTCAGGTAGCCAAGAGGAATACTGCCTCTGCTGAATATCAAATTACAGATGCAGTGACAAGGAACCTCAGCGATAAGGCCACAACGGAACTGGCAAATCATTTTAATGACAACTATTGGCTCAAAGGGAAGATACCCAATGAATGGAAAGAAGCCAAAATTACCTGAGATGTAGAAATCTACTGATGAGGCGGGATGGACATTGGATCAGACTCAGCTCGTCAAAGTAATTTATTGCGTGTATCTCACAATGCCGCTCATTGTGTCTTGCAGGAAGCCGGGTCCGCAATGTGTAATTTATTATTTATAATACGTGTAGCAGGATTTAATCTTCAAATGTTACCGAGAGTGTAATATGCTCCCATTCTTTGTTAATTTGGTGCATAGCCTTGAGCTTCCGACATGAAAGCATTTTCACAGCCTAATTTTCGTATCCGCATTGCCGGTTGAAGAAAACATTATCAACAAGAAATGGCAACAGTCGCGGCGTGCTCTGTCTGTAAAATATCTCATCCACCTTGAAAGTATCTTGTAGTACACAGCGAGCTGTCGCGAAGCAAGCTTTTTCGAAATGAATTGTGGAATATATGACGTCTATACAGGACCTCCCACATAACAGGAGCCAGAGTTTAAAAGGTATGTCGGCCCACTATATGCGATGCGATCAAGTGCATCGTGTTGGCTACTGCATTGAGCAAGTACACTATTTTTTTATTTTATGGGAATCTAGATTATGCAGAAAAGCACTAATACCTTTGGACACAACGTTAGGAGCTGTGTTATCGGATGTTTGCAATATGCCTGTAACTGTCTATTTAGAATTTTTCTCCCGGCTTCGTTACTTACAAGCTATTATATATATGGCCTAATTATGTAATTAAGCAGGACGCTAAAATATTGTAAATTACTACACGCAATAATCAGCAACATGCGTATAGTAGCGTCGTCATAGAATATGTGGCATATTTTAAATTCTTCCTATAGTTAGCATGAACACCCTATATATAATCTTCTGCCAGTAATATTAGGGGTGAAGCACCATACAGTGGCGACTTGACGGACTGCGTGTCATGTCGTCGTCACGGTCCATCGCAAACGGGTGTGCGCCATAAAAATTAGATAAATCCCGCTACTCGCCACCGGTTCATATATGATATTATGACCTGGAGGTTCGTCATTACTGCCTAAACATTATAGTGCTTAGCAGCGGTGTCAGAAGCCCCGACGAAATTTACCAAGGCGCTCAAGTTCCTTATCTTAAACCAGAGACGCAAACATGGATCTCTGCGGTAAACTCATCTTTCGAAACACCACGTCTTGAAACATATGTGTAAAGTGGGGCTTTACTCGCTGCCGGTCGACTAAAAATGAAGAAGGCGACAGTTAGCCCAATAAATAACCAACGACGTTAGTGGAGCGAAAACACGATTCCGTACATACCGTAGGGAAGTAAAACTGGCCATGTAGGCAAGAAAAATAGGAAGAAGAAGAAGCACCTTTGGGTAGCCTGCGTTCCGATGGAGTTTTCGACGACGTTAGTGGAGCTGAAACGTCCTTCCCTACATGCCCGGTTTCAGTCTTGGAATCACTAGTGCCTCATCGAAGAGATCTCTCAAAACAAGGTGGCGAATCACCTTGGTCAGTCCCTTTTCTTCTCTCTTCATTGCCCAGTAGCAGCGATTTTGCTGTGGGAAACACTGGCGCACACTGCATGTCGAGCTGAAACACCTTCCCTACATGCTCCGACCCTTGCCAGTTTTTTTTAATGCGAAAACCTTTAATGTCTCAAACTCGTGGTGTCCGCCCGTCCGTCCTTGCCCGGGCACGGTCCAGCTGTGGCCTCTGCCCCTGACACTCTCTATGCAGTCAGGTGATGGCACAGTGGCGCATAGAAACAGTTAGCGTGGCTCTTTCCGACGCGCTTCGCGGAAGTGTTGCGCAACGCGGAGGCGGCATCCAGCGGCGGCGTCCGTCCGTCAAAGCGCAGCAGCAGTTCCACGTTGCTTCTTCCAACGCGTGTTGCGCAAATGTTGCTCAATGCGGCGTCGGCGTCCGTCCGTGCCCCCTCACACTCTCAGCAATCACGTGATTGCAGATCGACGCGCACGGCAACGCTCGTGTTTTAGTCGTTTAGTTGCAGCAGTCGAGTTTCTCGGATGGCTCCTGAGCAGCCCCGTGATGATTCCATGAAGGCGGTTTGGAGTAGCGCCCCAAGAATGTGGATTCCTCCGATACCATGGCATAGTGAGTCGAATGGCCACAGGCTTTCGCCGAACACAATTTGGAATTTAGAAAGTGACCTTTGAACTTTTTATATGAAGCTTTCGCCAAGAATTATAGGTCATAATACCCATTACTTCACTATGGGAATGCAAGAAGCAGCTGTTTGCTAAGGACATACCTCGAGATCACGGTTTTGCCATAGATCCAAATGCATGTGCGTATTGTTAGCATTCCATATCTGTTCAGTCACCGTTATTTCTCCGGGTATTCCGGCAATTTATTCACAGTAGTCAATTAGCCACGGTGTAAGATATATACTCTTTAGGTGGGAACACTCCTCGGCGTGAATGCAGAGCGCGTTCGACCAGATAAAGTAACAACGGCGCGCGTCTGTTGGACCGGTGACCGCAGGGTATCTATTGGCGGAAAGACGCAACTTAAAGAGAAAAAATGCTTTCTGCACCGTTGCTATAGCAACCAACGTGGTCGGCGGCAACGCCGGCGTCCTCCGCGTGTCTCGTTTTTCGCTCGCGAGAAACGCGGTATGCGTTTCCAACTTTACTTGCTGGCGTGCCATGGCCGCGTTCGCTGTCTAGGAAATTCAGATTTCCCGCGAAGCGCCAGTTGCTGCGGGAACGCGTTTTTGTGTTGAAGTTGCGTCGTCCCGCCGATAGGTATCCGCTGCCGTCAGCGGACCGACGGCTGCTCAGCGTTGTTACTTTATCTGGTCGATGGCGTCTCGCGAGTGTCCTCACCTAAAGAGTATATATCTTACACCGTGCAATTAGCTTATTACAGCGAAAGCTGTTACGAGGTCACAACAGGGGCCGTTTTTGGCGCCGTAGTTGTCCGCCGCCGCCGGTGTCCGTAACCACTATCGCTCGAAATAAGAAAAAAAACGAAATAAAAAAATTCTAGGATGGAACGAGGTTCGAACCTTGGTCCTCTGCGAGGGAGCCCAGTGTTCTACCTCGGAGCCATGCCGGTGCTTGAAATTGCGCTGCAAAAAGACCGTATGCAGGCTTCATGACGCGAAGGAACCAAATTAACACATGCAATGTAGCGTGGTAGAAGAGTAAAATAAAAACCAAGCGTCACACAACGCGAATTTTGGTAACCAGGCGTCACACAATGCGAATTGCGCAACGAGTGGGTCGTTGAATGCCTCCAACCCATTACAAAGGGCTCTCCCATAATCTTCATCGTCATCAGCCGCAGCATCAACAAAGTGCACAGAATGCCTTAAAGGTGTTTAGCGGATACCACGATTCTCTGCAGAATGACGAAAAATCAAATAGTGTCTGCTTCCCTACTTCAAAAATTATGACAATTTATAGCGTATTGGGTTCCTCGCAAGTGCACTTGTATAGGTTGCCAAGGAAGCCCATAAGGCTGCCCCGCCACGGTGGTCTAATGGTTATGGCGCTCGACTGCTGACCCGAAGGTCGCGGGATCGAATCCCGGCCGCGGCGGCTGCATTTTCGATGGTAGCGAAAATGTTGGAGGCTCGTGTACTTAGATTAGGTGCACGTTAAAGAAACCCAGGTGGTCGAAATTTCCGGAGCCCTCCACTACGACGTCTCTCATAATCATATGGTGGTTTTGGGACGTTAAACCACAGATATTATTATTATTAAGCCCATAAGGCTCCCATGATTCATTTCCTCAGGGTCTCAATAAAGTTCTTTCCCTGTCTCTCTCTTTCTCACGTTGACCTATGTTATATAGCGTGGTGGGAGAGTAAAATAACGACCGGGCATCACACGATGTGAATTGTGGGTTGTTTAGAGCTTCCAACCCATTACAAGTGGCTCAGCCGTTATACTTCATCGTCATCAACCGTCGCATCAACAAACTGCGCGTAATACCTTGCATGTGGTAGCTCGTTTCTCCGAAGAATGACGAATCATGTCGTGGTGGGTGCTTCCCAACTTCACAAAAATTATGATTTGTGGCGTAGTGGGTACGTTGCTAGTTTACTTGTATTAGTAGCCACGAGAGAGCTTATAACGGGCTCTAGAAATACCGCTCTTCTAGCTTTCGCTGTGACGGTGCTGCGCTTTCCACGCAGGCCTGAAGTTTTTGAATCTTGAAATGCTGATAATTACTATTAAGGCACATTACCCTTCCTTCATATCCAAAATAAGGAAATAATAAATAGGAAATAGCGCTATGTTTTAACACTGAAAGAAGTCAATTCAGAGATACAGCCAATTTTGTCCATGAACCCAGTTTCCTTGCGACACCTGATCCGTTCTGCAGACTTGTTATTAGATTGAACACCTTGGATGCATCATCAAAAACGAAAAGTGACCAATACGTTCATGCCGGTATAATATGTGACGTAATCATGAGAGAACAGTATATATATATATATATATATATATATATATATATATATTGGGGAGTGGGTTTAACCATACCTTAAGCATATTCGGGCGTGCATTTGTATTTTCGCTTGTGTATACACACAGGCAAAATTGAAAAATGTCGGGTGGGGTGGGCAAGGGGTAATTGAGCCTTTTCCAGTCCCCCTCCCCATTGGCTACATAGCGGCGTCATGTCTGTTGAGAAGAAAGGGGAGGCGCGAGAGATAGAAACGAAGTGACGGATTTCGAGCTAGATTTTGCGTAATGAAGACGTCTACGAGCACGGGTCCTCGTTTTTCGGGACAATGCGCTGATTAATCGAAAATTGCACGCGCAGACAACAAACAGTAATTAGACGAAGTTCTAAATTTAACCTAGTATTTATTCCCCTTAACTTCCCGTTAGCAGGAAATTGGATATCACACAAGTATTAAACCCAGGGTCAGTGCTCAAATTTCAAAGAATTGAGCATATTAACTAGAGGTTCTCAATAGCCCACTCGGCTATTTATTGAAACTAGAGGTGAACCACTCACAGCGGCCCTAATTAGCTCATTCGTCTTGTGGAAGCCTTAATGCGGAGCGCCGGCATAACAAAAAGCGGAGTGCACGTAGAACATAAAAAAGAGCAACAAGATTTTTCAGTTTTCTTTCTAAGCAGGAACGCTTTCATCAGAAGAAAAAAAAAACACAGCTGAGCATCTAAGGGTACGTGCCCAGCAATCGCGGAGAGCCTTCCTTGTCCGTGTCTTAATTAATGTCTGCCCCGCTTCATCGCCGTCGGCGCTGATTGAGCAACTCTGCTCCGCTGGCCCTGCCCGCAGGGTGATGGTCACTTTCATTTAGATTATTTAAGTTCGTTGTTTCTTCTCGCATATCTGTCCTTTTGTAGCTCTTGTATTTTAGAGCGCTAATTATATGCATTATGAGAATGCGTTTTATTAGCTTCAAGAAAGACGAAGGGACACATTTACGCTAAAAAAAAGAAAGTGTTTTTTTTTTACGCTTTCAACTACTGCAAATCAAATAAGCCGCGTGTGCAGGCGGTGCCGTTTTCGAGGATTCAGGACAAGGCATAGATAGTGTACGACATTTGCCGGTTTTTCTCCACCAAAATGCTGGTCTTACATTCCACGAAGGGCATTCTAGTGCCACGAATTTACGACTAAACCGTAAAGGTTAGAGACAGCTTACCGCTGTCCGATAGTAGAGTCACGGCCGCTACATAACACAAACAAGGTTGATTCCCCGTCATAGGGTTTGGTATTAGAGTGCACCGTGTCTTCACACCAAAAGTTAACCAATGTCTATTGGTGTTCGGAAGCTATAGCACAGTGTGACATGGATGCACCCACGTTGACGCCTAGTGGCACATCTCCATCCCGACGACTAACTTACATGATCTTGACTTAAACCTCGTGGCCGCTGAAGCAGTTAACATACACCCGGACGCATCACAGGGTGAATCAGTGCAAAGATTGCATCAATAAGCACGTAATGAACACTGGTACTCGATAAACTGAATCGAAGCCTCGTCATCTCGCGGGACAAACAAGGCGTACCCCGCGCGTGTCAGACCTGCCGTCGAATGCTACTCAAGCAGAGAGGAAACGCGCTGGCCCGTCTCGAACGAGCATGGAGGGACGCGGAAGGGGGGGGGGGAATCGCTCGAGCAGCAACTATCAACCTTTCATTTCAAGGGCGCCGTCGCGATCACTGGCGCGCGCGCTATCTCGGCAGGCATAAGCGGTAGGCGGACGGCTCGTATAGCCTTTTACGTGCTGCTCTCCCAACGCGAACACAGTGCGAAAAGCGCAGCCCTCCCTTTAGCGGCCTTATTCTCTTACACCACCGTTTTGTAGAGTTACGCTAGATCGGATACAAAATAGTTATCTGCGAGCCTTGCTTCGTGTGATATTACAATTTATTGTTATCGCATTCATTGCTTCACCCTTGCGGTGAAGCGGATTTTTTAAGGAAATTAATAAAATCGCTTGATGGTATCGTTATAGAACGAATTGCTTTCAGTGTGGATTCTCTCTTCGGGGCTTCAGCAATGATTTTAGTGCGGATTCTCTCTTTGGAGCTTGAGCAACTTAAAAGAAGTTGATAGCTTTGTTTTGAGGAAGTATTGACGATCGTTTTCTGAGAAGAGCAGCATGAAGAACAGAACGAGCAAGCATGCACAATCTCCGTCCGCATCAATCAATGTCACTTGCCATCTTCGTCACTGTCCCTTTTGAAGACGATCTCTTAGCAATTGCTTCCCATGGAAATCTTAATGCGAATGCTGAACGCTCTATGCCCTGTTCTTTGTCACGAATATATATTACCCATTTTCTCTTTACTTTTTATCTTTTGGTTTCACGGCCAGCGCGTTAACCCCAAAGAAGCTGTCCAACTTGCCGCAATGCACCCGTGACAAGCGCCACTGACGAAGCAACTATATTGGCAAATGGCCGGATATCATATGCAGATAATGGCGCCAAATCACGAATGAGGAACATAAAAAATAATGCCATTCTCGCAAGAAAGATATTTCGTAGCTCCCTATATAGGGGAAGGGGAGACTTAAATTGGGTACAGCAAAGAGAAGAAATACGCAGTATGTTACATTTCCTGCACTCTAAGAAAAAAAAGGAGTATGGGTGACTCTTTTGGAGAGTTCTGACTTGCCACGTATAGGACTCTCTTTAAATAGTCACGGTGACTATCTTGGTGGGTCAGGGTCGGCTCGCTCTAGGAGAGTCCCCTGACGCTCTAGGAAGAGTGGAAAGACTCTCATCCGAAGGATCACGTTACCACTTATAGGGAGTCAGACGACTCTTGCCGGTAACACTCCTGCGCGGGTCAAGTGACCCACACCCAAGCGTCAAGCGACTCCACGAGTATTTTAAGCTACTCATTTGACCCTTGCTCTACTTTTGCGCGACTACTGTTGACAATAGAGGATTATTCATTTTAAGCAAGTAGAATAATACATGCCGTTCTGCCCAGCGACTGCAAAAAAGAATAGTTCAATTTTAGCATTATTTTAATAAAACTCGTCAAAACAACACACTTTTCCAACAATGTTATATAGAAAGCGCGAAAAGATGGTCACTTATTTCCAATTAAGAAGTTAAGGTATCCTTATTTACATGCTTGTATGGGTATAGCCAACTAAAATGTGTAACTGTGATGTGCACAATATTAATGAGAACTAACAGACAATAACGCCAAGGAAAGTACAGGGGGTGTTATCTGTAGTATTTAGAATATAAATGTGAAGAAAGTAAAGTGGAAGAAAAGATGACTTGCCGCCGGCAGGGACTGCGACCTTCGAATAACGCGTCCGATGCTCTACCACTGAGCTACGGCGGCGGTCATCCTCCCGTCCATTTTCTGGGGTATAATGTTGATTTAAACCTAGGAGTGTTAGTCAGCGCCAATCGCAGCCATGGCGGCGAGTGTGGAACACTCTTTTTTTTTTGCCTGTTGGCGTCACGTGGCACGTGACGCCAACAGGCAAAGTGTCATATAGCAGTGTCATATAGTGCTAAATAAACAGCAGAAATCGGCATCATGTCTCCTTATTTATCCCTTATGATTAAGAATAAATCAAAAAGTGGTGACGGCTGGAGGCATCAGACTTGCGGCTTGATAGGTTGTCGCTCCTGTTCAGCCTGATCACCATGAAAAACGGTACCTGACAAGCAGAACGTGATATTATGGTGAGAAAATGAAATTGCAGTAAAGGTTTGCACAACCTACACAATAAGTGGTTCACACAGATATATTAAAGGCTAACCAGAAAACAACAAATGCAAACAGGCATGGTAAGGAACCAAGTTTTTTGCCGTTATCGTATAAACACAACTTGCAAATAGTAGCTTTCGTAGCACGTCATTTCGCGACAAACTTGCAGCACAAGATGATGTGAACCTCTTTTAAACAACAAAAAAATTCGCTTAGGCTCCTTTGCGTGGGTGCCACTCACCTCTTTCCTACGTCGTCTTGTCCAACCAAAGGAAATGTAGGACCGACTGCCTCGTTGACAGGGCGAACGCCGCTGTTGATTTTCCCATCACGAGCGGTGAGGCGCCAGACCAGAGCGGCACCTTTGTTTCCCCGAGTGTGGCTGTCAACTGGAGTGAAGAGGCGGGAGAAGTGATCCGGAATTCTGGGATTAACCAAAACACACACATTGATTATTTGTATTTAAAACCACCCTTTGTTCAACACACCTAATTGTACTCACATCTGCCACGAGTGTTACGTTCAAATTTCGCAAAAAAAAAACAAATTTTCACGTAAAAGGCAGCGGGAACCTCGTCTCGCAATAGGCACTGGCTATACACAAATGGAAGCACTTCTTTTCTAAGAAATCGCTTCGAAATTTGGTTTCAGAATAACACGGCTTTGCGCCGGCATATCCCGACACCAAAGCACATCCTCCGGCAATCAGGGGCACGCCGTGAGCGTTTACTGACCGCATGTTTTACAAACGCAACCCATCCTTAAATACTCAGATAAAGGCATGCGAGTACGAGGGCCCGAACGACACCCAGCGCGTGCGTAGGCCGTCTACGTCGAGATCAGACATGTCATATGCTAGAATTAGCGCACATAGCCCACAAAAACGTACACTCACTCGATTCTGTTATAACGCCCAACGTCATCGCAGTGTATGCAAACCACGAAAACTGCAAACAGAAACGAGGAAAAAGAGTGCACGGCGGCGGCCGCAACAACGCGCGCCGTCGAAAGTCTAGAG
This sequence comes from Rhipicephalus sanguineus, assembly GCF_013339695.2. Lineage (NCBI taxonomy): Eukaryota > Metazoa > Arthropoda > Arachnida > Ixodida > Ixodidae > Rhipicephalus > Rhipicephalus sanguineus. The sequence continues at coordinate 490,410 of NW_023615145.1, read as the reverse complement.
TTTTTTTTTTACCGGCGAGGCGGGTCCAACTTGAATGACTACCGCGTACGTTCTGGAAGCACCGTACTATCTGCACCTCAAACGACCGTCTTTTGGCCAACAAAAACCATTATATGTAGTGCGCCTGAGCGTTCTGTACACAGACATTTTTTTCACGTTCCCACGCGCGGAAGCACGCTGCACACTCAAGGTCGATGGAAGTGTTGTGAAGTAGACTAAGTTGCATCTCAAAACGACATCTTGCACGTTCAGTAGTGCAGACACAACGTGCGATCAGCAAAAAATGACCCTTGATAATTGTTTCAATCGCTCACTATAAGGGAGCTTGCACAGCAACGCGCATAACGGCAGCAACTCGTTAACTGACAGCTTTAGTTGGGCATCCGCAACAGCCCTGCGGACATAGGCTGCTGTTGGAAATGGCTGGCAGATAACTTCCGCAGAGCTGCTGCAGACGCCCAGCGAAAGCTGTATAATTAGTACCTATGAAAGCAGTACACTCACCGTTAACTGGCGCTCATTGTCCGTATCCGCAGCTTCATGAATATTCCGCTCTCCAAGCGTCACTTCGTGCACGGAGCCGGCGTCAACACCACCGAAGACGCGCATGACATTGAACAGACACGCAACCCGCACAACCAACGCAACCACGCAACGCATTCCAATAGACGAGGAGACTGAGACTGACAACACGCCAGAACGGCGCCACCCCGGCGCCGTTCTGGCGTGTTGTCTCGCCTCCGTCGGCGAGTCAACGCGCCACAACGGCGCCAAAGGGCAAGCGCGCGATATGTATGGCGTATGTAAGGCGTATGCGCCTTGTGCACCGCCTATAGGGAACCCAAGCTCAAGTTTGCGGCGCGACGACAGCGCCGCGCCAGCCGCGCTGCGGCTCTGTCGGAAAGCTCTGAACCTTCTGCGCGGCCGACTCAGCCCCTTTCACGGTAGCGGTAGCGCACGTGCGCACGCGTTCTTCTCTCGGCGCGGGTAACTGGGAGGCCGTCAGCTGGGTACGTTGAACCGAGAGGCTCGCTGTGCGAAGCTGCGCATTTCCACGATGGCAGAAGCGACCCCGCGGAAGCGCAAGCGTGGTCCGAAGTATTGCGGTTTAGTGGCCAGCCACAACAGTGCAGACAACGCCAAGGCACACGATTCACGTGTTAAACTGTATCGGTTCCCGGGCGTGTCGCACGAGAAATAAAGGCGGCAAGCGTGGATAGCTGACAGCGCTGTCTCGCCTTCTATTTTGGCTGTCTGAGTTCACCGCTTTCGTTCGTTCCGACTACCTGAATCGGTAAGTAACGGGGTGCATGCACGCAGCGACTACAGCAATGATTACTCGCTGTCTTCTCGCATTGTTAAAGTCCAGTTACGGTTGTAGGTGAAGCAACTTTGTGTTTTGATTCCCCGTGCTCGTATTGAACGTTCACATTCGCGTTATACCGTTAGCGTTGCGCGGTTGGTTGAATTCAACTGAACTCCGCACCTTGTCAGAAGTTCGGCGCCTGCATTTCACGCGTCGGGAAGTCTGCTTTATCACGCCGGAACGGACGTCTGTGCATTTTCAGCAAGCTTTGACATCGTTCTGCAGGTTTGCTTGTTTTTGTCACTTTATTAGGGTGATATATATTTAAGCCGCTAAATATAACTGGCACTGAATACATGCTTTGGAATTGCAACCTTGAAGTAACCACCTTCTGACTTTGTGCGATTTTCTAGCCGCGTTCACGCAACAGGTTTTATACGCCTGTCAAGTCGATATCATAAAAAGAGACATGCCGAAATTCTCTCCTGCGCAACGCCGCGATGAGCTCGAGCGCATGCGCGTCCCTCCCTTCTCTCTCTCCTACGCTGCCCCCCTCGCCCTCCTGTCGACCGCGTTCCCCGCTCGCCCTGTGAGAATTAACGGCCAGGCTAGATGGAAGATACGACGCGCGTAGCGTCCCTCTTCGCGTTCCACGACGCGAGGTCGGTAGCATGCCCAACGAACGCCAACGGAACGCGATCGTGCAAGTGCTCCGGCTTCGCATCGCCTCATGGTCCCCTTTAGCGGGAGATGGTGTAATTTTCATCTTAACATGCAGCAGAATGAGACTTACCTGAGGTACATACACGGTGTAATCGCGACTTGGGAAATGCATTTCGCTTTGAGTCGGGCGTCGTTGTCGTCGATCGTCTGCTCTTCACCGTTAACGTGCTTGACGAGCCTTTCTCATTTTATCAAGTTCGCTTTTCGGAAGTGCCAGTAAAGCTTGAAAATCCTTTTGAAGCCGCACTGCAAGCGGTACATTTTGAGGCGCCGCAAGTGCACCGCGAGAGCTCTGCACGTGCACAGAAGCGAGCAGCAACGCGGTGGAGAGAAGGGAAAACGCGCGCTGGCTTACACCCCAGTTTCTCTTTTTCTGCCAGAGCTGGCGCTGCCTGTCAAGAGCAGCAGCGCTGCTAAGCGTTGCTTGGGAAGCCTATAGAGGCACCACTGATAGTCACCTAGCGGGCGCCACCTACAGTACGTGCGGGAAACCGAGCAGACGACAGCGCTTTGCACAACCTTGCTGTGAGGAGATGAATGAGGTTCGCGGCTGCTATTTCCCCTTTGTGCGGGTGCCAGACAACTGATTCTGCACTGCCAGCTGCAGGAAAGGCGCGGGCCTCTACGAAAGTGGACTTGTGCACGATGTTTATCACGAACGAGCGCTTACCTAAGCGCACGTCGCCGATTTCGAACGACGGCATGAAAGCCTGGCGCCGACGGTTCGTGCGCGACAGAGCTCGCACATCGAAAAAACAAGTATAAAAAGGCGCCGGGAGCGCGCCCGCGCGCCTCTTACCCTCTCCGCAGAAGACGCCACCGACACAGCCAACGAACGCGAAAGATCGGGATATTCGAGTAAGCCAAGCCGAGCCAGCGGCGCCGTCTGATTCCGCAGACGAATCGGTGAGAGGATCTCGCCCTCTCCCTAGCTTTCGCTGTGCTACGCACAGACGAATCATACGCACCTTCCCGAACCAGGAGCCGATACAGGGGCAGAGTCAGGGCAGAGTCAGCAAGCGCGGGAGGGCAGAGTCAGTCAGTGAGGAGTTAGTGGGCGATGAAGTTATGTCGTTCTAGTGATAGCATCGTACGCTCAACGCGCAGAAGACGTGTTGTTTGATGATCTAGTGCTGTGAGTTAAGTATCAAGAGATGACAGTGACAAGTTTTGAAGAGGATCGCCGAGAAGACACGTGATGACCGACTGCGGAGGAGAACGAACGCCCGCGTGGAGTGAATCGTCATGCCGGTGAATATCAAGGGTGCGTCGCGCAGACCAGCGTAACAAGATCCAGCTATGAGGTGCAGCTCGTGGTGAACATCCGCTTTGTTTTGTTTACAAAGGTGATGTCTCAATCACTTCTTGTTCTTTCTGAAGTCAACCTTTGCTGCATTCTGTTTCTGTAAATAATAAATATAGAACTTAGCTTGTAATAGCGCGGTACATGTACCGCGCTAGTACAATCTAAGTTCATGGATGACCAACTCGCCCGAACTACAACACTTCTGAAATATAGAACGTTTGAGCGAAGTACCCTGCACGGCGGTCGAATCGAACCAACGCATGCTCAGGCTGATAACTTTGGTCGTCTACCAGTATCAACATGATCGAGTGCATACAGCGAGCACCGATATGGCAGAACGAAAGCATTAGAACAAGAAGCGACGTGTTAACCCGCACAATGACGAAGCGGCTCGTCTTTGCCAACGAACAGCGGCGATCCATTGCTTCCGTCGCTCTTGCTCAGGAGGCCTTGCGGAAAGTGAGTAAAACCGTGTTCCGGCCCCGTTTTTGTAGGTGTTTGAGCACTCCACTCCACAGCAATTGTTATTCGACATCCCTTGAAGTTTCGGCCACCACACATACGACGAACGTTGCTTATTTCACTATGGAAACGTGAACAACGCGGAAACACCGTACAACGACGTAGGAAACCACGGCGGCCGTCTGCTTGCTTTCCCGAGACCAATGATTGAGTTCGCCGCCTATGCCGCTTCCGTCGGCGCGCACTAGGCGTATACGGCGGCGCCGCCAATCGAAACGCGCTTCAGGAGAGTCCCGTGACTCCAGCCGAAATGCTAACTCTTTCTCTGCCTGTACCTTCCAAAAGGGGTCAATCGACACCCGAAGAGAGGCACGCGGCTGTGACCCTCTTTTGACTCTTTTTAAAGACGATAGTCTTGCTTGGGGAACTTAAACGCAGATATTTTGGTCTGGCCATCTGTCTGTCTTTCTGTTGTTGGAACGTCACTCGATTCAGCCACCGGCCAAAGTTGAACCACATGCCCAAGGGCCAGCTATCTTGAACGGCTGACTAGTTCATACTTGTGTACATTGTTGAAAAAAAGAAAACATACTACATATCTGAGGCGCACATCACTAGGTAGTATTAGGTGGTGGTTCCTTTAATAGAAAATACTAGATACGTAATCTACAGACCCTAGTTTCTTAAGCTGCGCTGGATATGCGACTGTGCTGAAACTTGCCTTCCTCCGGCCTTCTGCACGAGCTCATTGTTGTGTTTCAGTTTCGGTTCAGTATTGCACTGTACGAATGCATGGGGCGCCGCTCTGGCATGTTTACCCAGGCGACGTGTAAATAAGAGAGTGTGTGGAGAGTACTCGTTGAGTGCTGACGTTTCTTCTGTTCGGCGCTTCGCGCCAAACCGCGTGTTCGGGCTGGCTGGCGTCCCCGCCGGTCGCGTCGTCCCCGCCGGTCGCGTTCGCCTGCTGCTGCGCCAGGACTACCAGCCGACACAGCACTCATGTTTCCCGACGTATTGCAGATAGCGCATATCTCACGCAGCGCTCTTCTATCGTCTTTAGACGACATTTGCAGCGAAGCATGCAGATACGGGCCAAATACGCGGCCAGAGTGTGTAACATTGAAAACGAAAGCCAGCTGCACTTATTTAGTGCATTAAGTTGTACGATCGAAAGCCACTCTCCTGCGAACTACGCCGCAGTGTGGGGCATAGTTAGAAATTTGGTAAGCTATAGAGGAAAACATGTAACAGCGCGAAAAAGAGAAACGACGACGACAGAGACAGAGTGTAACATAAGCAGAGCGCTCTTTACACTGTCTCTGTCGCCTTCGTTTCCAGTTTCGTGCGCTGGTACATGTGTTGCAATGAACGAACTAGCCCAGCAAGCAACCATTCTTGTAGAGGAGCGCTACGGTTTGCAGTCATTAGGTTGGCGTTAGAAGAAATATGCTAAAGTTTTGGTCAATGCTGACATACGCGTTTCTAGGAATGTGCTTGTAAATACATAGCGCACCTGCGACATTAAAACTTGAGAATAGTGAGGAGAAGATTTGCCTCAACATTTGTAACTCCGCTTGTTCGTTGGCAGTAATAAATGGTGCGCAGTCGCTGGAATAAGATCGCCTGGGAGCCCCCTGCATCGGGAGGTACTCGGAGGACGTCCACCATTTCACCTTAAGCAAGAAATACATTAGGAAAATTCTACCCTGCAAGAACTTCCGGTCATTCGTAACAACGTCACGTATACGTAGACAGTACACTCGGTTGGGTTTCGGTGTTGCGCTTTTTGCTTATTTAAAATTATTCTCAGATTTGCCGAGTATTTCTGCTATCGGGCCCGTAACAGGAGCGTCAGAGGAACATAAAAGCACCATTACTTTGACATGGCCAAACAATCGCCGGACTTGGCCTTTAAAGGTTTAGGCGGGATCGCGTTCGAGGTCCGTATGGTAGGGGACGAGGATAGCGCTCGAAGAGTCAAGGTCAGAAATATGGATAATTTCCCAGACACATCTGCCCGCTCATCTACGTGTGCTCAAGCGCCAGAGCCATCTTTGTGTGGCTGGTTATAGGATGAAGTCAGAACAGTCCTGGCCAACGTCGTAACTCATACTGAACTCAGCCTTCAGCCAGAAGTAGTATTTGCGATGGAAACAGCTCCTTTTATATTGAAACAGTTTGCAAACACTTATGCTTTTTGAGAGGGCTAGAGCGGAGACGGCTTGTTAGAGAGGCGAACTGCTGTTGAGAGGATACATTACAATGCCATACTCTGCTAGCATGCCCGTATAGCCGAATGGTCAAGACGCTCGCCTTCGGAGGTGGGTAGGCGGGTTCGAATCTCTCCTCGCAAAGGAACTTTTAGATGCGAAGCAGCTTTTGCCCTAGGCTTTGTCCGTAGTTCCATTGGCGACGTCCGCTTTCTAAAACCTACCGACCGCTTGATGATGATACGTGCAGAGCACTTAGGGGCCCGGGCTGCCGTAGGCTTTTCTAGCTTGGCGTAGAACGCGCTGGCATGTTCGGGCCTGTATAAGGGTCTGGGAAGACACTGTGGCCCCTCCCCCTTACACTCTCTCGCATCACGTGATGGCGTCGGGAACGAGATTCTGCAGACGCCCAATGAACCCGCGTGGCGTTCCAACAAGAGTTCGGGACGAGTAACACAACAACAGCTACAGTGATCATGGTGTGCTCCACCATGCAGGACGCGTTACCATCGGGCAAGGTGCCCGTGATGAACGGAACTTTAAGTCGACCCGTGCGCTCAGCACCCCCCCCCCCCATGGTTCCCTTTAGTGGGAGATGGTGAAATATTTTTACCCTAGAAATTGTCGTTCTCTATCTTTATTTCTCTTTCTTTCTCTGTCTCTGTACTCGTTGTCTCGCCCATCAGAGTTATTGCATTCCGCGCTGGAGAAACCGGAGCACGTGTCTGGTAGCGAAGCAGAAGATGAATAATAGCGGTGTCAGACGTATTGCTAATCGCGATTGAGCCTTATCAGGATGAAATTCCTTATGAGTGATTGGTCCCCTTATGCAGCTTGCATAATTGGGCGAATCTTGATGAAGGAAGTAGATTCGGATAAGGGTCAGTTGCGATCAAAAGTGACCGCCTCAAAGAATAAGACGACCACGGTGTAGAGGAGGACGACGAGAGCGGTGTGTGTTCGGCGGGTGGCGGGGCCCACACCAGCTGCGCCCTGCGCGCACGCGGTTGGGAGTAGCGTCATCGCTCGGTCAGGTTTTTCAAGTCGACGTATTACACTACGCCGAGCTTAAACAGCTCAGCTGTTAAAATTGAAAAACCACGGACTACTTCAGGGTCCATGTAGTTCGAGTTTTTCTCGGCGTAAGCCGAATTATGAAGTGTATAATTGATCACAGTGGTCCCGTCGGCCTGTGAATACAATGTTTTGTATATCTTTCGATATTGCTACATGCCGGCTAACGTTAACCATCGACATTTCGTTTTATTATGTACTTATACGCCTCATTTTCCGGCAGATAATGTAGACACGAGGCTGTTGCCCAGACGCAGTCTAGGCTGCGACAAACTTTTTATGGCCGTCCCACCATAACAACAATAGTGACATGCTGTCAGTGATCTAAACACGTGAAGCAGAAGACTGCTTCCATGCACGCGGCCCACCCGTGAGTGGTAGCGCTGAAAGCATCGTCATAATGGACCTGTCATGCCGGTGACAGCGCGTAAAACCCGTGCGTATGGGTATAGTTGGAGTTTACGACGGCAGTGACATTATGCAGCTTTTTGGCTTGCAATCTCTCCTGCATGTTGCCTAACTTCGAAGCTTGCAGTTGTCTTAATATTGTTGGTTGTCAAGCTGTCTCGCGTCCGACTGCCATGCAGTCCCCGCAGAATAGCAAGAAACTTGCAGCACATAGAATCTCCATTTAATGGAGCATCGTGACATATAAACAGCGCACAATACAAGTGGATGAGAGATGGAAAGTGGTAAGAGACGCCGGTGTCAACAATCATCTTTGCCAAACCGCGCGTGCTTGGAGCTTACATTTACGCTCGCACAAATGCCTATTCGTGTATTTGATTAGTTGCCATGAGCCTTTGAGAACATTGAGGGGAGGAGGGGTAAATGTTATGAGCTCAACCAAAACGCGTATTCGGTTTGCTACTGTATTCTATAGGCAGCGGGATTAGGAAACTCAAGCACTTTAATACAATATTTTTATGTGCTTCGCAGTCGGAGGTTTGGGTGATTGGTTTGTGGGGATTACGGTCCCAGAGCGACGCTGCCTATGAGAGATGCCGTAGTGGAGTGCTCGGGTAATTTCGGCCACGAGCTTATTTAAAGTGCACTGAAATGGCGCAGTGCAGGAGCTGTGGATTTCGCCTCCATTGTAATGGCCACCGTGCTGGAAATATAACCCGCGTCTTTTCGTTCACCTGTCAAGCACCTTAACCTCTGCACCACCACGGCGGAACATTTTGTTAAGAGCTTCCTGTGTTCGCAATATATAGACAATTTAAAAAAAATGCATTGCATGACTGCTCGAGTAGCAGTACCAAGAGCTAGGCAGTGGTGAATGGCATGACAGCCCGACTTCGAAGGAGAATTTTAATTGCAATACGCACGCAGCTAAGTACAGGTTTTAGCATCAACTTTGTAGTCCAGCATGAACACTGGCTTCTGATTGGGTTGCCTTGTTTTAGTAAATACTCTTAGCTTATAACTTAGTAAAGCAAACGCTGAGTCGATGTTCTTGTTTTGAAAAAAAAGAATGCGACTGAATTGCTTAACATTAGCGAAATTAGTCGCGTTGAGAAGAATTTAGAATTACCCCAATCTCTCAGCAAGCCACTTTATTGGTCTCCACCAGTACAAGGATTCTTAATGTTGACTGATCCATGGCGGCTCGGACACATCCGTCACTCGCCGTCATTTCTCACTTGGGCAAATACTCATCGCTCGCTGTGATTTGGTTGGATGCATTGAAAAAAACTGGTGTCAATATCCACCGTTTGCAAAAATTTCATCACCGTCGTAAATATTCAGTGCCTCAAAGTGAGACCCCGCACCGCCCACGTTTAAGTTTGTTGATTTCTAAACCACGTAACAAAACAAGAGGCATCGTTTCGGGGTTACTAGCATATGCAAATCCAAATGAGATAGGAGATGCTCTGAGAATAGTTTCTGTGCTTAACTCTAAGCAATCGTTTATAACAGAAATTCTAATTATCTTTTTTAGGTCGAAACTTGAAGCCATGTCTTAACGTTTGTCGAGCAAGCAAATCTAACACGCTCAATGAGAAAACACAAAGCGGCTTAAGACGACCTTGCTTGCGGCGTCTTCAGTGTTATAGCCGCCGAGCACCACCGCTTACTATGGTTCCATCTAATTAATGATTTACTTAAGCCCTCACATGATATCTTCCAACGTGACAAGAATATTTGGTTAATTGTAGCGTCACAGCAGGAAACATTTCTTTTGTTCTCCTCAGTTCAACGGTCAGAAATTGCAGTTTGCTTACTAGGGAATGGCCATGGATTACAGATTCTGAAATGCGACCAGCTGTGGTGAAAGAATGGAGGGTGCACGCGCTCCTTAACGGTCTCTTTTTGACTGCTTAGCGCAAACAGCAGGTTATACTTTACAGTTCGCAGGGTAGTTCGGCAGCTACTTTCTGACGATCCCTGGATAGTGGCACTTGAAAAGCTTCGATTAGAAAGAACATTAAGCATGTTATGTTGCGACCCAACCATACGAGAACAAGCGTGCGAAAGGTTGGGCAGAAAGATGAGCAATCGGAGAAGCGGTAGGCATTGAACGATGAACAAAACAAAACAAAACCAAACAATGACGCGGTCGATGGAGAGTAAGGGACCTGGGGCAACGAAGGCTGCATGCATCTATACAACTGAACGACGTTGTTCAGGAGAGATGAGCGCAGTGTCGTCAAGTGGAAAATGCGGAGACAGGCTCTTCACGCTTGGCTACCCGATTTGGGATACTCGCGAGAGGTGTGTCGCGCATGGAGAGCTTACACACAAAGGGCGTTGCAGAAAAAAAAACACTTTTCCAGGTATCAGAATGGAACGCATCTCCATAGTGCGCCATTGCTGGAGGTCTTCGCATGGACGTAGTGCGCGCTGTAGAAATGGCCTTTATTGATTTTCCCTGAGTCTTATCTTTGTAAATCTCTGAAAGCGCTGTCGCGCGCGGCTGGCGCAACATATCATATTCACAGGCATTTTGGGCAGTATAACGTCGCTCATTCAACCACGAGTGCCCGTGAATGTATGGCGTACTTGTGCAAGTCGCATTTTATTGCGATGCCAATTGTATGGACAGTCTCGACGGGTTTTTACCGTCGCCGTTGCCGTCGCCGTCATGTCCTTCAGGTATGAAGTCCAAATCGATTAAATCCCCCGCGCACCCTATGTTCTACCGCGGCTAAAAGTGCGCGTGCGAGGTCGACGAACACATCAAACGAGCCGTCCAGTTTCCGTCGCTCGAAGGGTGCATGCGATAACACCACCCCGCTCGGGAGGCGTGCCGTTGAAGCAGACAGGAAACGCCCCACCCATCTTTAACGAGCATGGAAAAAGACGTGAAGACGCTAGGGAAGGGAGAGTGTCGCGCGAGGAGCAACTTTGAACTTTGAATCTAAGGACGCGGTCGAGATCGCTGGCGCACGCGCTACCTCGAAAGCCATCACAGCGGGCGGCTTGTTACCCTTCCAGGTGCTGCGCTCTGAACGCGAAGTGACTATGCGGAGAGCATCGCTCCCTGGAGCGGCCGTATTCTCTTACACCAGCGTTTTGTATTTATGCGAGATCGGATACAAAACAGTTAGCTACCAGCCTTACTTTGAGTAACACTACAATTTGATGGTATCGCATTCATTGCCTCGCCTGTGCGGTGAAACTGTGACATTTTTTTTTACAGCGGCAATTCGTAACTCATTTTCGTGGATTTCTATGTAAGTACTGGCGGTCTGTGTTGGTTTTTGCTCGATTCGCTGTGCTCTCTGCGTACATAATACGAGGGAGTCAAATTTCGAAGTTTCTTCGGAATGCGCGTGTAGTATACAATGCACTATTCGCCGTCGCGGGGATTTTTCCGCGATGTATTTTTTGGAACACGTAATGAACTTGTGGTTGTCACGAAAGCAGTGTGCGATTATGGGCCACACCGTTTTAGTTGTTTAGTACTTGCTCAGTGTGACACGTAGAAATGGGACAAAACATCAGCGACTGAAGTCCGAGCAGTCGAGCTCCTGGAATCATGATAACTACAATAAGTACTGCGCCATTTAGGGAACAACTTTATTAGTACCACGGGGATGGCACCTTAGAGATACGTTTCAATAAACAATGGGAATGAACTGAACAGGATATCGCAATACCTGCCAGAAGGCTTACGTCATTGTATTAGATAACGACAATAAGTAAGGTTTACATAAAATTTCATTTTACGAGCATGATGTGCCGCGAGGAATATAGAAGATATCACTCCGTGACCAAGAGCCCTCGCTGTCGTAAGGCTTACGTCATGTGACGTAAAGCTGTACAAAACATTTCGGTTTGTCTCTCACTTCAACCTGAACCCAAAACCTATATGTCACTCTATATCATCCAGCAGCGACTGTACACGAAGCCACCGGCCAATTCAGTTCGCTTAGCCATGCAATATGGGGCCCGTGGGCTGCCCTTGCGCGCGGCCGCACGGAGAGCGAACGCAGCGTGCCGCGAAGGACGAAGTAGATACGTGAATTGGGCGCTCCTTTAGGCCCACCACCTCTACCGCTCACCGTTCTTGTGTAAGGCCGGCTAGCATAAAGCCGCAGTCCTTTTCAACTTAGCATCTAATGCTTTTTGTCTCCTCCAGAGTGCGCAGATCGCGCGGTACGACAGGATCTGATAGCACCTGGATCGTCAGGGCGCCGGCGAGAACTTGCTTGTAGTATCTCTATACGCTACTGTCACCCCAAATAAAGGACTTGGCCGTGACAATGGCAATTGCGTGCATTCGGTAATGCATGCAGTCGCCATCGACCCACAGTTGCTTCCCAGTGTTATAACCGTGGGTACAAAAAAAAAAAAACAAACAAAAAAACCAGAAAGGATCAATAAGAAGTGCTACAGAAGGGATCTAAGCATCCTATGTTTTACACTCTCAGTGAAGAAAATACGCAGGTATACAGCACGAAAGCAGTTTCAACAGACAAAGAAACTGTGCAGTGCGACCTCTGATGGGGCGTCGTAGAGCGGAAAACTCGAGAGAGCTATCACCGTGCGCTTGGATACTCGCGCCGAGACCTTGTGCATTCGGCTGTGAGAACTGTAAGAGGGGCTTCCATGAAGAAAAAAAAAAGGAGTGCTATTCCGGGTATCCAGTGCGGCACACCACTGAAGAACGACGGCGAATACGATTCTGCGGGCTCGATCGATTTCTCGCTTTTCGAGATTTTGTTGTTAGGAAAGTTTTTAAACAATTTGTTTATTCCTCGCACTACAAACGCCGAACGCGAGCTATAGCCTGTCAGACACTTGGAAGATCGCATTTCCCCATCGCTGGTTACTGGAAACCCTTCTCGTTTGGGTTCTCTGTATCGCCCTTCTTTAAGTTCGAAAACTTAAATTTCACGCTACATGCATCCGGTGAGAAGCTTCGTACCACAGTTGCGGAGAACTTCTCCTTTTTCTGCAAACGTGACCTTGCCCTAGTATGTGATTTGCAGCAAACTTGAAATTAAATCGCTCTCGAAGCTGGACAGGGGCGGAGAAAGGAGCGGCGTTTTTTTTTAACACTGGCTTTGCCTTTATTTTGTCCTATTCGCATTCCAGACGTCTTTATAAATCCCCTCACCTTCACAAGAAGAGATTTCGTGACTTACTATTTTGCTAACATGTTCTCCTCTTCTAGCACAGATTAAAAAGAGCGAATGGACATGCCCACGTTGCATCAAATCTTTTTTAAGGCCAAGTAACTGCGCTTTCCAGCGCATGACTTTTGGTAGCGCATCCTCAGTAAAGAGGATATTTATGTGGGTTTTACTGATTCCCTATTCGGAGAAGTGTCGTTCGTTGAAAACAAAATGATAAATATAGATACGATACTTCTTTAAAGGAAATATACTTTCCTCAGCGTTGTGGCGCTCTGTATCGAAGAAAATAACGGCTTAGCCATCTTTGCGCAATTTGGTGCTATAGCTCAGAGCCTAAACGAAGCGCCTCACTTCAAAAAAGCTCTGAGCCCTTCTGCAGAAAATAAATATAGCTCGTAAATATGCTAAGGACAACTTTCCCTTCGTCGAGAGAGAAAGCAGGACTCTCGTATGGTGGAGTTAAGTCAGATTATTGCACGATGGTGTCGCAGTTGTGATATTTTCAGAAAATTTTAGCCAGTTAGGTCAGGAAATCGTCTACTCTGTTAGCATATCCAGTGTGAAGCGGCAATGTCATTAAAGCATAAACGGCGCCTGAAGGCGAAGTTTCGACATCAACGTTTCCAAAGCAGCGTTCTACAGTATAATTTCCCGAGGGTGTAAATAAAAATGGTCTTATTCCGTTAGCTCTCGCTCTTTCAAAGCTCACTGCTCCTTTTCCAGCACGCATGATGATTGTCCGTATTCCCTGACGAGTCGCCCTGCTGCCGTAGCGTACCTTCAATCTTCGAAAGAGTCGTTCTTTATCATTCTTTTCTACTCTTGAAGCAAACTAGTAACAGATTACATTTACCGACACATTCTACGGAGAACGTATGTGAAATATCACTGACCACCATACAAGGCATTCTCTATTTGTCAGCATGAATATATCAATACGATACGGGAATTAAAAAAAAAGAAACAGGAAAGTGAAACGGTGTGCTTGCGAAATAGAATAAATGTGTGTGCATGTTAGCATTATGAGTAATTCAGGATGCACTTCTTCACTTATTCAAACGCTCTAAGGTCCAAATAAGGCCACTACACAGGAGAGAACATAAAGCAAGACACAATGTTCGTAGACGAAATATCATTGCAGATGCTTAATACAGCGCTACGGTACAGCAGGTCGTCACACATAGCAAGCAGGTAAATATAAAGAGTGCTCAATCATCAACCAATGTATAAAATAGCTTATAGGAAGAAACGCACAGGGAGAGAGTATTTTTCCTGAAACTGCCGGGATACTAGATAGGTTAGCAGTGCTGAATAAATGAAGAAGACTGCGTTATTGTCGCAATTCCGGCGGGTAAATCATTTCATCCTTTCATTGATAAGGTTACAAAGACGAATGCTTGTATTTTTCTGTTAACTACGTGGACATGATCGATGCGATGTGAATTATGAGGTGGTGGTAAAATTTGCGGCCGGCGAAGTTATGCGTTGTTGCGGTACAACGGGTGAAAAAAAACTGAAACATTTTAGAATCTCTGTAGAGTGACAGTATTTATTTGCGTTACAAGCACTGTCCGTGTGAGTGGGAGCGTGATAGGCTTTCCTTTTCTTTTAATTCAGTCAATTCACTCTGTACTTGTGTAGGCTAGAAAATGAGAGAGAGAGAGAGAGAGACAAATGCAAATCAAAGGCAGGAAAGTTACCCAGCCTGCACTCGGTTTGCTACCCTCCACAGGGGGTGGGCGGAGTGGAGCAAACAAAATAGAGCGTTCACTGCCCATACTCAGACAGTTACAACAGATAGATGTTTGAGCTCGGTTCCTCTTGGGTTTTTAAAAGTGCGCTGGGATCCAAGACGCTGGCAAGGACTATCTTTAAAGAATCCAGTACTTTCAGTGCGAATCGAGCTGATAGAGATGTAATTCTGTGGAGGACGCTAGCATATTCAACCTCCCCACCTTTACGTTGCTCTATTTTCGCCTATTGCTTGTGCAAGCTGTCGGTGCCAAGGATAGGCCAGCTGAAAGCTAACTATAGCGTGAAGTAAGCTGAAGTGCTACCAAAATTCGGAATGCGTTAAACAATTCCCAGAGTATCAACATTGTGACGAGCTGATGTCAAGCAAACACTGGTTGCAAGGAAGAGTATAGGTATATCGGGGTACTTCACTGGCTAGCGAGAACTGTCTCGATGAGAAAAACATGTCGCCAAGTTCTCTTTGCTGATTTTGCTGCTATTGGACGCTGTATTAAAGACATAGTCACCGCGCCGTTCCTGATTGAACAATCAATAGTTTCACATCGAGGCTTGGCGATCAACTTCTACTTTGAGGCGAGTTGATCAGCCCTACCAGGCTTTCAAACTTTATTGTTTTCTTTTTAATTGTTTGTTTTTTTTGCCCTCGCTTCACTATATTGATGTCTCCGGCGGGGCCGAAGAAGGACCATTTTCGCCTTGCATTTATTCGAACGTATCTCGCGCTGATCTCTTTCCATGAAACTCTCATTGATTAGAGTGGCGTTGACCATGACAGAAAGCACTTAGCGCTTTATCTACGAAAACGAAGAGTGCCCGTGTTTTGTCTTAAACTTCGAGCGTCCCAATCTTGTGAAATTAAGAGGTGGAGTCTCAGTTATGCAGGAGAAGGACCCTATGGTACTTCTCTTGGCAAAGCCGGGGAGCCATCTCGACACAGTTTGTACGCTAGGATAGGACATGTTTGATGAAATTTACAGCACTCAAACGGACGGGATGTAGCGGAAGAGACACAAAACAGGCACTCACACTCAACTGACGATTTATTGCAAGAAAAAAAAATGTATGCATGCACGTAAAACGTTGAACATGCGCACAGAAACTGGCGGTGGTGTGTACGAGACACCTAAGAAAAAAAAAAAAAACAGAAAAAAAACCAGAAAAGCAACAAAAAGATTTTCGTACGAAAAAACAAATGTGTGTGCTCGGGAAGGCCTGGAAATCACGTAAACATAGTGTTGATAAAACCGGCTACCTTTATGCAAACGGAGCGAGCTTTGCCTTACATATGACTCCTTATTATTGTTCATGTAGAAACCTTCCACTAGTTCTCTGACAGTTCAGTTCCCATGTGTAAACAACACTGTAGTGTCACGCGGCGCTTCCGTGACACTAAAGTGGCGTGTAACATGCCCTTACACTTAATCTGCATCTTGTGACCAACCAAAAAGCCTAACGACAATTTGCAAGAATTCCCGATAAACACATCTTTACAGTAGACAGGAAACAAAATAAGGGCACCAGAAACATAAACGCTGAAATGTCGCCGACATCTTGCATAACAAATGACAGCTGACTGCATGACAAACTGTCTTCTCTAAACAGCGTGTCGCTTTCCTTGCGAACCTGTCGCGACCAAAAATGAACGCACTTCTCGAGGGAAACGAGCGCGTGTTCCGCGTACATGGGAAAATTCGCAGGCGGTGTTTCTGCCCCCGTATTTGTCCGCAGCTTTTATAGGCGCTGATATTCGAAGCAGATAACAATGAAATGCAGCTGAAAGGTCACGCATGCATTATAAGCGGCAGCCGTTGAGTTTATGGGATAACCGCAGTTTTATGGCTTCCTGCCCTTTGCTCACTGTGTTGTTAGACATGCAGCGACCGGCCTGATTTTGCCTTGGAGAGAAGCATAACAGTGAGAATAGCTTAAAATAATAGGATAGCTTAAAATAACAGCTTCGCCTTTCAGAGTTGAACGCGACAGCGATATCCGGCCCCATCCTCATCGCGCTGCTTCGCTTGTCATTATGTTCAGTCGCCCAGCCAGCCAGCCAGTCTCTCACACATGCAGACACACACACAAACACACACACGCACGCACACGAACACACACACGCGCGCGCACTCACGCACACACAAAACACACGCACACACACCACACGCACACCATATAGTAAAGGTAAAGGTTTCCTCCCTCTTCAACAGCACCTTTATGAGAGTAGTGTACCCACTACCTGTGTGTTAGAGAACGCGCACTAATGAGTGTGTCCTTTGTAATGGGTGGCATGCTTGAACCAGCAGCAATTATGCGCGTGATACTTTTTCGAAACGTTCTACAGGGAGTGCGCGCAGTAATGTGTGTGCCTTTTGTAATGGGTGGCCGCCTTTAAACCACAAAGTCGTTTGCTATTCACATGGCGTGACGCCCGATGACAATGTACGCTTGTACCACGTTTTATTGCGATATTATATCTGGTACTTTGGCACCTGTACACAAGACGCGTATGTTTATGAAGCATGAAAGTTAGTTTCAGTGCAATTCCAAGCATTGGCGTGGCTCTGTAGTTGAACACCAGCTTGCGACGCCGAAGGCCGGTGTTCGATTCCACCTCGGGTACATCATTTTCTTTACTATTTGCATCCATGGCGATTTGTTCGGTCATGGACGGCGATGATTTTTTGCTCACAACCAACGACACCGGAATTTCTGCGACACGGGCTCCTTAACGCTATCGCGTTAGAAGAGGACGAAATTCTGTGTAGGCAAGCAGGTCTTCACCAGAATGCACTTTAAAATGGTTTTGTACGGAAGGAAAATACGTAAACCTGATATTTCTTTATATTGCTGCCATCGTTGAAATTCTAAAGAAAAGTAGTCCAATAATTATCACGAGATATTTATCATCTTTATGATCTTCAACGCGAATTACACAAACCACCCAAAATCCCACTGCATACCGCCCTCAGACTGACGGCTTGAAAGGGAGCCTCAATGAAGCGCTAGCTCAAATTACCTCTATGTACCTGGATGTTCCGCGTAAAACGTGGCAGAATCCTGTCGTACGTGATGTTTGCTCACAACACCGCAACATTGGAAACAACACGCTTTACACCATTCCCAGCCAGGCGACCGGTCGTTAAAGGCTATGCTTGGGAAACTCCCCCGCCGGTAAATGGACACACCATTCCGCCTAGTTTATGGTGGAGGTGTTCAAACCATGCTAGATATCATGATTCCTTATTAGGACATCGTCTAGCACGACCAGTTATATCGTAACGTCGAGGAGTTGTCACAACCACGTTAATGGGGAGGCAATCGCCGGGCAGATTCCAAGGGCTGACGTATCGGCCCCCCGAAACGCACCACGAAAGTACGGACAATTTTAAGAGTAGGTCCTTCTAGCGCGCCAGCGAACGCAACTTGTGGTCCGAAGACCCAGTAAGAGCCAAGAGTTCATAACATAAAGGAAATGTATTCTCAATTAAGGCAGTACAAGCTTCACACAAACATCCATACTTGGCTCGTTGACTCACAACTCAGATGAGTTTAACAACACGGGGAAAACAATTACCCATTTGTGCGCAAGCGCAAGCACTGAAGTGTATTCGAGAACACTTAACGTATCTTCATGTTCACTGGTTTGGCGAGTCCCTCTATGTAGACTGTAGCGCGGAGCAGTAGTCGTTTCCTTCGGCCGTCGGTGATCACGCCCCCTCTCGTCGACACTGTCGCCAAAACTACTCCCTTCTCGCACGGCGTCATCTCTCACTACTTCTTCCAAGACCGACTGACAACACTACATCATAACACAACACGACTTCTCTGGCCGACTGAACGACACTCACTTCAACATCACAACTTATTCCTTCACTGACTGACCGACCACGCATTGTCGCGGCGCGCATATATTAACTCATCTGGTCGCAGCAGAATGGAGGCTTCGGAAAGGACGAGAAAGGTCCTGAGTGTTCGTCTCGCGGCGGCTTCGCTCGACATGGAATCATGTCTTTATTCCTGATATTTCCAAGTTTTGCGCGAGCGCTTGCTTCGAGTGTGCTGGCTGTCGGCGGCCGTCTTCACCGGAGAGAGGAGGGGTGGTTTCGGCGCCTCTTGATACTTTTTACAGAGAAAGCTATTATGAGATCATTTCAACGGCCGTTTTGGGCGCCGTAGTTGTCCGCCGCCGCCGCCGGTGTCCGTAGCCACTATCGCGCGAAATAAGAAAAACAAACGAATAAGAAAAATATTCCAGGATGGAACGGGGTTCGAACCTGGGCCCACTGCGTGGGAACCCGGTGTTCTACCTCAGAGCCATGCCGGTGCTTAAAAATGCCTTGCAAAAAGATGCTATACAGGCTTCATGTCCGGAGGGCACCATACTACTCTATGGAATACAGCGTGATAGAAGAGTGAAATAACAAACAGGCGTCACACGGCGTGAATTCCGTAACCAGGCCTCACACAATGCAAATTGCGCAATGAGTAGGTTGTTGAATGCTTCCAACTAGAGCACTGCATGGGCTCGGGCCTACCCAAAAACCCGAGCCCGGGCCCGCCGTGAAAACTACTTTACCCGGGCCGGTAAAGTAGCTTTCACGGCGGGCCCGGGCCGGGCTCGGGTCTGAAGCTCCGGGCTTAGGGCCGGGCCCGGGTTTGAGGTGGCGGGCTCGGGTCGGGCCGGACTTGGACTTTGCTCAGTTCTTAAAGGGGCACTAAATGGAAACAATGAATCGGTTTAGACTGATACAGTATACTCTGAGAACTCGAATGTCGTTAATTTCACCGTCATAAGTTTATTCAGGAGAAAATCAAGGTCAAAGTTCTATTTTTTAATGTTGCCCCGACGTCATTGATTTCAAACTTAATTTTTGTCGTATTTTAAGGACATTAGCTCAATGATATTTCCTGAAACTTGGCTTGTTAAGTCTATGACTTCCTCAGATGTCAATGTACTGCATTTTTTACCGATTAGAAACTACGTAGGCCCCAGTAGACGCCGTCAGAATCTCTGACGTCACGGTGTTTGCTGCGCGAAATTCCAGGTGGCTTCGCTGCTCGCATTTCCCTTTTGCGCGTTTTCACGCTTACGAAGAGTCTTGTCGCGGCGAGCGTGGTTATTTTGGAATTGTAAAAGAGTAATTTACTGATAATAGAAAAAGCGTTTTTCTCTTTAGTGTCCTTTCAAGCTTCTTCCACGTACGTAGTGCCTACATACATGTTCCAAATTATGTCCCGAAAAAACGTTTTATATATGTGGTGCAGGGTATTTGGGGAAGTTTATGAAGTACAAGTACTGAACTTCGTTTGCTTCTCGCACATGGGGCTACTTGAATTAGCTGAAACGGGCGCTAGTCTCGCTAGTCTGTGCTTCATTTGCATTTGTTGTGATTTTATATCCCAAATGTTATTTTTTAATCACAGTAATAAATGTAATATAATAAATTTATGCCTTTAACTTATCACAAGCGCGATCACAGAGTTCCAAAGCGGGGAAACGTTCTTGAAAGTTCCAGCCCTCCACTAAAGCGAAAGTACTGCGCGGAATCTCGTTACAATAGAATCCCTATAAAGACACACTCTTTTTCCATCGCTCCGCCACAGCTCGCAGTGGTCATGTGACGCGATATGGACATGCACAGCCTGCTTTGTGTGCCCACATTGATAATGTCTTAGCTTTCGTCTTGCTCCGCTATATCAGGAGTCTCAAAGTCACCTCCGTTGGGCCGCATTGACGAAAATTTACTCCCACGACGGCCAGGACAACGTGCCGAAGGTAGGCACGCGGGGGCATAGGTTGTAGAAAACGTCAGCTAAGGTTGCCATTTGAGGAAGGACCTCTCCCACAGCTCATGTATGGGTTTTTCTGAAGGGGATTGGGCGGCAGAATTCCTACAACATATCGATAGCTATCTTCAAAATGACTAAACCCTGGACGCCGATTCTGACATAGAGAGTTGTTTCACGGTTATGTATCAACGCATGGTGACCGCAGGGGGTGCCTCACGAAAAAAAAATGTTTTAGACCTGTGTTGCCTGTGTAGCTCAAGAAGGTACGCATAAATAAAATAAAAAACAAATAGACGAAGACAGTCATGTGGGGGCCGCGGGCCGCTAGCTAGAGGTGCGCAGACCGCGTGTTTCAGACCCCTGCAATATATAGTGCGAGAGCTACATGATGCTGCCGCAACAGCTCTGGAATATGCAGGAAGAGCATAGGTGACGTGACGAAGTATCTGGCTTGAAAAAAAAAAAACGATTACGAATTCCGTGCCGGATGATGTCCCCTTAGCTCGAACCATATAAATTCAATGAGTAATCGTCGAGAAGCTTATTCACGCCCTATCAAACTGGGAACGAAATCACTTCGTCTACCTCCTGCCAGTCCTACCCCCGTGTTCGAATGGCCCCCTTCTATCGGTGCAGCATCGTTAGGAAGGCATACACTATTGTAATATAGAAAAAAAGAGCACGGTGCAAACCATGCATAACATGAACTGCTGAAAACTGCAAGTAGAAGCCCTCAAAGAGGAGTTTTATAGATGCTATTGAAGAGTGGCACGACGTTCGGGAACGAGAGAAATGAAGGGATGAGCTAGACAGCTGTCTTCATTCTGCAGAGGTCCACAATGACATTCTTAACTAGCTCCAGTGGTGGAAGCTAAGAACAACGACTGCCCACGCCTTCAGAATTCGTAAGGCAGATGTGCGCCCCTGCGGCTAGCGAAAGCAGTGCAACAAATTTTAGCGCGCCAGGATATGTGGTGCAACAGCGCATGACATGCTAAAATGCAGAATCCCCTGATAACTGGATATTTTGCACGAGAACATGTGAAGAAATAAACTGTAAACTATGCCACAAAACCTTATAGACTGTATATACTAGCAGTGATGCGATATATCATAACGATGCTATGACAAATTGTTTTTTCTTCCTTTCGGTTGCTTATACGTATATGAAGTACACGTGGCGCACACGGATCGTTATAATTTTTATCTAGGTTAGTATACTTGAAACAAAGGTAATAAATTTGGCTCTTTTTCCTCTATTTCTCTTCCTGTGGCAAGGTGCTACTATGTTGAAGACAGGTGCTACATATCCAAGGGTGCACGATTGGCTTTGTCGTTAGAGCATGCTTTAAGTTTCAATAGAGAGCACAATAACAACAAAGAGAAGATAGCGTACTGTTCCCTGTCTCCTCTGTTTTTATTGCGCTCCCTATCGAAACTGAAAGCATGCTTGCAAATCACTTTCCTTGCTGCAATATCTGATACAAAACGCCTATAGGTGATACCGATTGTATGTGCAGAAAAAATACGTACATACTACCTCTGCCGAACGAACGTCATCGTACCCATATACTCGCTAACTGTTTCCACGGTGAGCACCTTTTTACAAGAAATTACCGTAGGTTAAAGTATAATTGTTAGCGAAGCATGCGCAACAAAGCGTAGATATTTCATACTTTAAAACGCCTCGCTGTCGATTCCATGTTCGAGTTAAACCACCTAGATTTCTTGGCTCGGGCCCCTGCGGGCCCGATCTGCGGGTCGGGCCGGGCCGGGCGGGTAGATGAAATTTGTTCTCGTGTTCGGGCCGGGCCGGGTCTGGCTTTGAGTTCACCGGGCCGGGTTCGGGGGCGGGTAAACTTAACGAGCTCCGGGCCCGCGCCGGGTCCCGGGCCGGGCCGGGCCGAGAATTCGGCCCGTGCAGTGCTCTACTTTCCAACCCATTACAAAGGACCTCTGCCATAACTGCTTTATCGTCATCAGGACAACATTAACAAAGTGCGTATAATGCCTCACCTGTTTTATCGGGTACCATGGCTCTCCGTGAATGACGAAAAATGCATAGTGGCTGTTCCCTACTTCACAGAAATTATGATGAGTTTATAGCGTAGTGTGTTCCTAGCAGGTGCACTTGTATTGGTTGCAAGGAAGCCCTAAGGCCCCCATGATCCATTTCCTCAGGTCTCAATAAAGTTCCCCCCCCCCTCTCTCTATGTCTCTTTCTCACAAGAACGTATGTATATTGCATGGTGGGAGAGCAAAAATAGTGACCCGGCCATCACACCAATGCGAATTACGTAACTGGTGAGCCATTTAAAGCTCCCAACCCATATAAAGGGCTGAGCCACAATTATTCATCGTCATCAGTCGTCACGTCAACAAAGTGCACATAATGCCTTACAGATCTTTAGCTGGTACCTCGTTTTCTGCGCAGAATGGACGAAATAATGGCGTGTGAGGTGCTTCCCAACTTCACAAATAACGTGATTTATGGCGTAGTGGGTTACCTTGCTAGCGTACTTGATTTAGCAGCCCCAAGAGAGTTTACAAGGGCTCTAGAAATGCCGCTCTTCCAGCTTTCGCTGTGACTGTGCGGCGCTTTCCGCGCAGGCCTGGCGTTTTTCTTTCCGCTCTCTGGTAGAGGTACCTGTTGTAGAGGCTAACCGTTAGCGCCGTGTTTCGTGCTGTCGTCGAAGGCGGTGGCATTCGCGCTTGGTCGAGCTCTCGTTTGTGACAGGAAGTACTACATCAGAGCGCAGAGGAAGCGCCTCAAACTTGCACGTGTGGACATAAGAAACGCGCAGTGTGCAGATGCACGAAGGTACAATGTCCACCATCGACTAGTTACATATTAATCTGGTGGACCAAGATTGGGTTTGGAATTCCGTTAGACGGCGAGGTCTCAGCGAGAAGCTCCTGGACAGTACTTCGGACTCTAAAAAGTACTACGGCGTGTGAGCAAGGTGAAATACCAAGGTATTCGAGAGGACCCGCCACTGTCACAATCGCAGTTCACGTCTTCATATCTTACTCGAATAAAACGTATTAATCACAATAGGCGAGGAAAATATGCGGGGTACCACCTGGCAGAGTCATAAACCTTATTCTCATAACAGTGTGTTTAAACCTTATATATAAAAATGTGAAGCACAATATAACGACCTCACGTTCTTGCGCGGAGACTATCCTCACGGTCGACCGCCGGGTTCATCGTCGAACAGATTTGTTCGCATTCAGCAAGGAGAACAGACGCTCGTACAAGTAGGTGATGTCGCTCATGGGAAGAAATACGAACAGCGGAACGCGTGCTTTTCGCACAGTCAGAGCAGCCTAGCGTCGGCCCGCTAGTCGGAGAGGTGGGTTTCCAACTCCGATACGCTTTGGCTGTCGGTGGGGCGAATTTGTGCTTTTCCGTCGGCGACACGGTAGCGCTAGAATCTTGCTTCGGCTGGTGCTGTCGCACCGCAGTGCGTGTCCCGACTGTCAACATGACTGGCCGATCAGCTTTCCTTCTTAATATGCCCACCAAGCAAAGCGCTGCAAGCTTTCACGCCGCTGACGATGATTTGCGCGCATACGAGAACGAACGTTTTATTAGGCGAGCTGAATCTTCGCTGACTCATGCCTTCCGTCGTCTACATTACGCGACGCGTGCATGTTACAATGGGCGAGGAGCTATGCCGCAAGGCAAGCTTATCACCTGCGAGTCGTGGCTGACTCGGAAACACCACACACATGTAAAAAAGTAGCTCTATGGTTGCGCGCCAAACTGAAAGCAGATTCGCCCACCGAGGAGCCCAAGGCATATCGGGGTCGGACACGCACTCTAGGACTAGCGAATGACGCTAGACTGTGCTGACACTGCGGAACGCCACACGTTCCGCTGTCTCGCCTTCTTTCCCTACCGACAGTACTTCCGAATATGGCGACGAACCCCAGTAGCCTGTCGACGTAGCGCCAGGCTGTGGCTGGCCGCCATCGAAAGGTACGCGAGCCGCATGCGGCCCGTGGGCCGCGTCTTTGAGACCCTGATATATGGGTGCCGTATGATTGCGTGGCTATGGGCGAGATAACGAGAAAAAGACAGAGGAAAAGCGAAAAAATAAAGAAAGAAAGAAAGAAAGACAGACAGAAGAAAGAAAGAGAGAAAGAACGAAAGAAAGGGAACAGAGACAGACAGACAGACAGACAGACAAAGAACGGATAGAATGAGGTAGAAAGAGAGAGGAAGAAGAAATAGAAAGGAAGAGAAAGATCGAAAAAAAAGTCATAGCATAGCCATGTATACTATAGTACAGCAAGATAAGTGAGCTTGAGAAGGATGGAAAGGAGGAGGGGAGAGGCCAAAGCAGAGCATACTCTTCTATAGTATATAGAGTGATTCTTTCAAATGACCTATTTTATTGGCTGTAGTTTTGTTACAAATTGTCCAATTTTAATGAAGCTTGCGGCAAAATATTCAGAAAAGATGAAAAATGTAATGGCCCGCCCAGCTTTATGATGTTCAACGCAGGAAAAGCGAAATAAATAAGAAATAACCAGAACCTCGACATACCACGCAATTCCATACAAGAGGGACTGCATACTGTTCAACTCCCAACAGCTTCACATGTGGATGGTCATTTCAAGACCTGCTGTATGGTAATGATCTATAACCTTTGCAAACCTCTACTAGTACTGTTTGGTATGTCGCATGGCAATCAGAGTTTTTAACGTTTTACAGGAAAGTGTCACCCCTCTTTTATAGCATTTCGCGGTGTTCGTTATTCTTATTATTTTTTTTTTTTCCGGTGGTACAGACCGAAACTCGGGAAAGGTCGTACAATTTTTATCCTTCCTCAATGTTTTGCCGCAAACCGCATTAAATAGGACACTTTGTAACAAAACTATAGCATAATGAAATAGGTCAGTTCTAAACGAATCACCCTGTAGTATAGCAAAGGGGTAGGAAAGGGAAGTGAATGTCAGGCGGAGTGAAAGGAAGAGGCCAGGACCACCAGCTCTGCTGTTTCCTCAGTCTTCGCACCACCACTGCGTAGCTGCCCCAATTTCTTAAAGTGCGTGGCACTTTAGGGGCCCGGGATGTTGTCGCATATCGCTTGGCGTCATGCCCAAGAACAAAAATAGGTCAAAAGCGGGCGCTAAGCCAGTACATCCTCAGAAAAGCGTTCCCTCTAGCTTACTTGCACAGTGTGCCCACTCATTGTAGACAGTGCTGCAATACCATTTATCATTAAATATTTTTCTTAAAACAGTCATCTTCTTGACGCAAGGGAATGCCTAGGTATCCTGAATAATAACGGAATGTCCTTTTTATATTTTTGTAGCACGCAAACGGCGAAGCGACCTCGGCAGAATCCTTCCAAATTACACAAAATGGTAATTAGAGCCGCGGAAGCGCCTATCAGCGAATAATGAGCTCCGAGCTCGCTTGGCTGCTTTCATATCCCCTTCTTTCGTGATGCGAAATGCAAACAGGGGCCGCCCAGCGATTTGCCGTCTGATCATGTGGCTGCTATTGGATACACTTGTCAAATGAAAGTTGGTTCGACGATGCTAGTGCTTGGCAAGATTTAATCAGATCGCAGGGCTTCTTTGCCAATTGCAAGACGGATGAGTTTGTTGGGCAGAATGTTTCATCCGTTGCACACTCCAGCAATGAGGTCATGACATGTTTGTTGCCGCAAAAGCTTACGCCGTCGCACGTCCTTGCTGATTAACTTCGGGAGAGGGCAAATCACAGCAACAAAAGAACGAACGACACTAGGCACACATGTGGTTATCATCATTTGTTTGTTTAGTTTTCGTTTTTAACGACTATCGCCAGCTCCTATTCATAAGCTATTGTTGTGTAGATATCGTTCCGCAGGTGGTAAACGCCAGAAACAAAGCTGTTATAATGGTATTTAAACCGAGAAACCACTTTGGTTTCCGACTGGGAGTGACGCACAACGGCTAGTTATTGTGATCGGAAGTGACGTTTCATCACGTGTTAGTAATGACACTGGCGGGGTGTTTTGGATTAGTCAAATACTACATATGAACCCCGCTAGGTCACACTATAGTACGCCGAAAATGATAAAACCGCTTTTTATGCTTCCTCATGCAGATTCAAAAGGATTACTGTTCTAAGTATGAAATTGAAAAAAAGAACAATTCCGAAGCGACGCCAGGCTCACTGCACAACGACAACCGTGAAGCAAGACTTCCGGCATGTCTTTATAAATGGCGCGCGGCGTCTGGAACTTGCCGTTGACGTCATCGGCAAATAGAAATGCAAAAGCGACCGTTTATTCTCGCCATCTACTAGAGCTTTGCAGTTTGTCCACTAATAACTTCCGTTCCCGTGCACCAATTCTGATAATCCTTTTTTGCGTTCATCTCCGTATTCAGCACTACATACCCTCCAGCGCTGCAGAATGCAGACGAAAAAGCTCTGGGTATCGTATGGGTGAGTGACTGTGCGTTACATGAGCGTTGCCCCATATAATGCAAATTGAGTAACATAAAGTGACATAAAGACGTCGACGACAATGCTAGTCAAGATGTACTTTTTTGCCTAGTTGATTCAAAATCGCAGTAGAACAGAGTCGGCGAAAACAACACACCAGACGAGGAGAAGGACATGTAACACAAGGCGCCTTGTGTTACGTGTCCTTCTCCTCGTCTGGTCTGTGTTTGCGCCGGTGCTGTTCTACTGCGACAAGGCTAGGTCGTAAGGTTCACAATGTCTACGTTGAAGTCGCCGACTAGTATAAAGGGTTGTGCTTGAAGGTGTTTTGTCTTGCTCTGCCACAGTTATGATGAATGTTCGTCTACTTTAAACTTTTTTGTACATATATACACATATATGTTTCGACTATAGCAAATGTTTTCTATATACCGAATAGCCGACAGTGAGAGTCGACGACAAAGCTAGGTCCTAAGGCCCATAATGTGCACCTTGAAGTCACCGCCTAGTATAAAGGGTTTGTGCTTGTAGATGTTTTATATGTATGTTACAATTATGATTGATATTAGTGTATTGTTAAACCTATTGTTAAAACCACGCATCTCCACAAGTGAGCCATGACGACTGGGCGAGTAGTTGCGTAACCACGGACACGGACGCCACACGGACGGACATAAAACTAAAGCTGTCAGTTAACGAGTTGAGCCTTTATGCGCGTTGCTGTACAATATCCCATAAAATTAGCGATGCAAACAGTTATCAAGGGTCATTTTTTGCTGATCGCACATTGCGTCTGTCCTGTAAAAGAAGCAAGCTGGTTCTTTTGAGATGCGCCTTAGTCTACTTCATAATGACATTTCCATCCACACTTAGTGTGCAAAATGCTTCCGCGCGTGGGAGCGTGAAAAAAAATTCGGCAGATCCCACGTACCCTGGGAGTCGATGTTATGCGAAGCATGCGGCGGGTAGGTGACTGTGGCGTAACTTTTTACTGAACGACACGTTACAAAATGACGCTAAAGATTTGTATAAATTTGATACGCACACATATATATGTTGAAGAGCCGCATAAGTGTTGTATAACCAGTTGTTTACGGTTGGGTAACGCTGCCAATGGCAACGTGGGTATTACAAACACCAGAAGGGGTAAGCTGATATGTAGTGCTTATACGTGTCCCGCGAACGCACGCACGTTTCACGAACCCGTGTGCATGTGTGCTAGAAGTTGTTGACAGTTCATGAACAAGGGCATCATCACCGTGATCAGTGAGCACCAGCAGCTGGTCATGACTTGTTATAGGATCGGTAGTGATCGTGCTGACGAGGGGCGCATGTGTAGTTGAGGTACGTGGTATAGTAGAGCTGTTGGAATTCGTAGATGCCTCGGTCATTTCGTCGACAAATTGTCTGTCGACAGAGCCGGCGACATGTCGGAACCTGAAGCCACCCTTCGCGTTGGTGAGGTATAGGCCGTCGAGGCTGGTAGGCCTGGATAGTGCTACGTAGACCAACATCAGTGAATGATGTCTGTCGTATTCGTAGACTACCTGGGCGTATGTGGCCTACGTAGCCTAGTGTACAAAGCGGCTGTCAATCAATCTGGCATCATCCTCGGTCAGCATGAGGCCATTCGCCCAGCCTCGTAAGATATGAAGAGGACACTGCGTCGTTCTGGTGGACGAAGTGCACTTTACGTTGCGGTGATGTGGATATCATATGTAACTTTCGTTAATATATTCCTCCGGATCGCGCAATGCCTCAATACAGCTTGCTGAATCATAGGAATACAAACGTGTTTATTAGACTGCTATAAAAGCGGAGCTAACACTAGAACTACAGACGTTAATCTGATATGACGCCTGTATTGTAGGAGTACACATCGTAGGAGTGTCGTGTATGTTTATTGCTTTCTTGTAAATTTAGATAGCCAGCACCACAACCACAATTGAAGTTGCACCGATATTACGCCTGCGTAAGCTGTTTTCCAAACCAGTTTATAGACCTGGCGTGGCTCAGTGGTAAAATACCTGATTGCCACGCAGAATGCTTGGGTCGATTCCTGCTGGGATCCTAATTTTCATTCTTTCCATTCATTGAGTCAACGCTGCCGATGTTGGTTTTCCTTAACGCTCTAGCATTTAAGTTACCAATGTCTCTTCTCGCCGTTCCTAGGTAGATTATAACTGTCAATCACCTGTGGCGCATACCCATACACCGCGGCTAGTGGTAAACGGGTATGTGCCACACGTGTCTAGTGGAAAGGGTTTGACGACGTACGCGATAGGATTTTAAAGTTATTCATATCATGACCCGGCAATCATATTCGTGAAATCCTCTTACCCTCCCATGCAAATTTTGGTCTACACCATATTAAGGAGGCGATCATGAGAGCACCCAGACATAGGCGGCTAGGTAGATAGATAGATACGTAGATAGAGACGCTCAAAGTGCCAGAGGTTCGCTAAGAAATGCTTCGCATTTAAAATTGTCTGTGTAATAAAAACTTCGACGCGCTATATTAATGGTTTTTGTTGCTTGAAGACAGTAGTTTAAGATGCAGATATTATACGATGTTTCTAGCGCGTACGTGGTAGTCACTTAAGTTGCACACGTTTTGCCGGTAAGGTGAAAGCTCTAGACTTTCGGACGGCGCGCGTTGTTGCGGCCGCCGCCGTGCATTCTTTTCCCTCGTTCTGTTTGCCGTTTCCTGGTTTGCCTACATCTGCGATGACGTTTGACATTATAATAGAAGTGGGTGCGCGTGATTGTAAGAGCTATGTGCGGTAATTCCAGCATATGACATGTCTGATCTCGACGTTGACGGCGTCCGCAAGCTCTGGGTGTCGATCGGCGCTCGTACTCGCGTGTGTTTATCTGGGTATAAATGCGAAGCATTTCTTAGCGAACCTTTGGCACTTTGAGCGTTTCTATCTATCTCTCTAGCTATCTATTATCTATCTATCTATTCTATCTATCTAGCTATCTATCTATCATCTATCTATCTATCTATCTATCTATCTATCTACTATTCTATCTTCTATCTATCTATCTATCTATCTATCTATCTATCTATGCGCCTACGTCTGGGTGCTCTCGCGATCGCCTCCTAACTTGGTGTAGAACAAAATTGGCATGGCAGGGCAGCAAGAGGATTTTACGAATATTGCTGCGGGTCACGACATGAATAACGTGGAAATCCTGCCGCGTACGTCGTCAAACCCTTTCCTCCAGACACGTGTGGCACACACCCGTTTACCACGGGCTGCGGTATACGGTTATGTGCCACAGGTGATTGGCAGTTTATATCCACCTAGGAACGGCGCGAACAGATAGTGGTAATTTATATTAGAGAGCATTGAAACCAAGCATTCTGTGTGGCAATCAGGTACTGTACCTCAGAACCACGCTAGGTCTATAAACTGGTTTGGAAAAACAGACTATCCAGGCGTAATGTCGGTGCAACGTCAATTGTGTTTGTGGTGCTGGCTATCTAATTTTACAACAAAGCAATAAACACTACATATGTAGTCCTACAATACAGGCGTTATGTCAGATTAACGTCTGTGGTTCAAGTGTTGGTTCCGCTTTTATAGCAGCCTAATAAACATTACATTTGTATTCCTATGATTCAGCAAGCTATACTGAAGCATTGCTCGACGCCGATGGAATACATTAAAGTTACGTGTGATATTCACATGATTGCACTATGAAGTGCACCTAGTTTCGATTTTACTGACGTATGCACTCGAACGTGAGGGCTGACGTTACGTCGCACCATAAGCTACCCTCTAAATGCCAGTGTTGTCGACGCGCCTGGTAAGTCCACGATGTGCACATAGCTACTACACTTACAAAAACAGGTCGATCCACCTCTTAACGCTTGGTTCAATGCCATAAAGTACAGCATAGAGGTACTCGCTGGCTGCTTCGCATGAAACCGATTCCCACAACACGTGGGATCTGCCGTATTTTTAAGGATGGGTTTACGATTGTAATACAGGTGGTCGGTAACCACTCACGACGTGTCCCTGACTGCGGGAGGATGCGCTTGGGTGTTGGAATATGCCGGCACAAAGACGGGCTTATTCTGAAAGCAAATTCTGAAGCGATTTCTCAGAAAAGAAGTGCTTTCATTTGTGCATAGCTAGTGCTATAGCGAAACGAACTTCCCGCCTTCCTTTACGTGAAAATTTGTTTCCGTTGCGAAATTATTTAAAACGAAACGCACATGTCAGATGTGTGTACGGCGTGTAACGGTGTGTCGAACAAAGGGTAGCTTTAAATACAAATAATCAGTGTGTGTGCGCGTTGCCTATTCCCAGAATACCCGATCGCTTCTCCCGCCTCTTCACTACAAATTGACAGCCTCACTCTGGGAAACGAAGGTGTCGCCATGGTCTGATGCCTCACCACTCGTGACCAACAGTGGCATTCGCCCTGTCAACGAGGCAGTCGGTCCTAACTTTCCTTTGGTTGGACAACACGACGTAGGAAAAGGGGTAAGTGGCGCCCACGCAATGTAGCCTAAACCAATTTCGTTTGTTGTTTTTTTAAAGGAGGCTCACGTCATCTTGTATTGCAAGTTTGTTACAAAAGTTTGTTACAAAAGCTACTATTTTCAAGTTGTGTTTTACACGATAACAGCAAAAAACGTGGTTCCTTGCCATGCCTGTTTGCATCTGTTGTCTTGTTGTAAGCCTTCATTAGGCCTGTGTAAACCACTTATTGTGTAGGTTTTGAAACTCTTACTGCAATTCCCTTTTCTCATTATAGTACCGCGTTCTGCTTTTCAGATACAATTTCTCATGGCTGCTCACGCTGAACTGCAGCGACAACATAGCATGTGACAAGTCTGATGCCTCCAGCCATCACCACTTTTTGATTTATTCATTATCACAAGGAATAAATATGGAAACATGTTGGCGATTTCTGCAGTTCATGTTGCACCATATGACACTAAGCACATCACTGTCACAGATTTTAGTTGGCTATACTTATAGAAGCATAAAAATAAGGAATACCTCAATGGCTTATTTGGGAAATCACAGACCATTTTTTCGGGCTTTCTAGGTTACTCTGCTGGAAAAGGTGTCTTGTTTTGACGAGTTTCATTAAAGGAGTACTGACAAAAATTTTAAAATTTTTCCGATTGTTGCTCTAAATAAAAATACTGGTGTCGAGAAACCTAAAACGAGTATTGTGGTGCCTGGGAATGCATCGTATATATTTTAATTACCGCTACATTAAAAAGACACTTTCGGTTTCGATATCGAGGGGGCGGCTTCTCAGTGACGTTTCATGTCAGTATGACGTCACAGGGATACAGAATCTCGCGACGTACTTGAGGCAAATCCGTCATCTGCTCGTGGTGCACATAAACAACGATGAGTGAACTGTGTGTCGTCCAGTGAACCTGACAGAGATTTCTGCGATTTAGGCTGCATGCAGGACGCAGGACTCGCAAACTCGGGGGATCTGTCTTGACTCGTCGGGATAATGTTCATTGCAGTGGGACTGGCTTGCAGATGCTCAGCGACGAAAACTTCAAAGTCAAATTAAAATATTTTATACGTGTTATCCGACACCTGTGTGTGGACAGCGTTGACACTGCATACCAAGGAAACGGAAAATGTCCCTTTTTCGGTGTCTCAAAATCGTGTCAGTGCCCCTTTAAGATAATGCTAAAATTGAACTATTCTTTTTTTTTTTTTTGCAGTCGCTGGGCACAACGGCTGGTATTATCGGACTTGCATTAAACGAATACTTCCCTATTTCCAGCAATAGTCGCACAAAAGTAGAGAATGGGTCAAGTGAGCAACTTAAAGTAGTTGTGGAGTCGTTGACGCTTTGGTGTGCGTCATTTGACCTCCGTAGGAGTGTTAGTGGCAAGAGTCGTCTGACTCTCTCCTAAGTGGTAATGTGATCCTACGGATGAGTCCTTCCAGTCTTCCTAGAAGGTCAGTGTACTCTCCTAGTGCGCGCCGACTCTGACCCACCATGAGACTCACCGTGACTCTTTAAAGAGACTCGTATACATGGCAAGTCAGAACTTTCCGAAAAGAGGCACCAATACTCTTTTTTTTTCTAGGAGTGTATGAGTATGCGAAATATCAATTATGATAACCAGTACATTTTTTTTTCAAAACGTGGCATAAGTGTTTCACATAAGCTCGGTAGCACCACGAATGCTTCGTGAAGCATAAAGGTGCTACCCGTCAAGTTGCAGCAATAATCTGCAATAGAAACTGATATTCCGGCAGTTTAAAGTGAGTTTTCGGTTGCTCGTCCACAAACATTGCGGATGCTAATTTCGTCCTGCAGTCGTAGAATAGAATAGAATGTGCATTCATCGTGCATTCCGCATTACATCGGCGGAAAGCATTACATCGGACAAACTGGCCAATGCGTAAATATACGCCTTCTCGAACACGAAAGTTCATTGAAGGGGGCACCGTATTCACATCTGGCAATGCACTGTAAAGAGTGCACGTGCAACCCTGACTTTTAAAAACCACTGTTGTTGACAAGCACGCCGATCGAAATGTCAGGGAGATCGTTGAGGCTTATCAAATAAGGAATAGTGGCAATGCTTGCGTTAGTCAGCCATCCATTTTGCTATCGGATTGTGAAGTTGCTTTTTTAGAGAGAACGTAAAATGAAGTGCTTTTGTTGCCTTGGTAGGGGCGCATGGCTGGTTTTTATCTCTTACCAGTTTATTTCTTTTATGATCACGTGTTAAAATGTTTGGCTTTCGTGATGACGTGCATTTTGTGTATATGAGGGCGTTGTTTTCAAAATAGACTCAGCTGCTAGTAGCGCTCCGTCCTGTGTTCTTCGTAAGTCTCCGTTTCTTTTAGCGCTTCATCATCATGTATGTTTAGCACGAAAGTGTTTTATGCCGGGGTCCACCTCGGCTCTTCTGATGCATTTTCGTCACGGATATGACGTTGTAAAACATAAAGAATAAGAGTTGGCCAAGGAAAAAAAAACAGAAAAAAACGTCCCCTCACCGGGAGTCGAAGTTACGACCCCTCGCTCCGGCGCGAAACGAAACGGGGGCGCGAAACGATTCGGCCACTGACGGCACGTTCTTTGCCATGCTAACGGCCAGCTATTTATGTACACCATTTACCTATGGCGGTACTTGGAGATTGGTGACACTTCAGCCTGCTTTTCTTGTCACTAGCGAGATGTCGCGAAGGGCTCGAAGAGCGCTTTAAAGGTCGTCGCCCCACGCGGATGAGCGAGCGCCTCTACAGGGCGAGGTTGCTTGTACGCTCTCTCATCTCGTGATGGCGGGGGTATGTACGTCTTGTGCTCTTGCCGCAAGTTTGCGTTGAGAGCACGAAGGTCACTTGGCTCACTGCAGCGGCCGCTTTTGCGAAGAGAGTTCGGCGCTCACACATAAATAATTTACAAATATGACAGTTCGCTCTCATCCTGCGTATGTTCGTTCCGTGCGCCATTTCTGCTTGAGCAGCGCGTTGCAAGTTTCGAGCTGCTTGCCGTTCTTCGCGTGACACTACAATTTGTTGCTGCAGCATTCATTCTTTCGCGCTTGGGGCGAAAGAACGCACAACAAACGCTCAACTAGGTCTGTGAAGACTCGTTTTACTTTCGTGTTATACCGATTTCTATGACAGAGGGATCAGCCATGCTTTTTTAACTGCCGCTAAAACATTTTGTAATACCGGCAGATATCGGTGTAATATTAAATCACTTTCTTCTTGAAGGAGTCTGGACAGATATTTCATCCCGAACAGCGCATCCATAAGTGTGCCTGCTCTTTGCTCGGTACTCTTTCTGTTTAGATTTTTTTTTTAGTTCTTTGCTCTTATAGGGATATCCGTTTTGTTTGCTGCATAGGTTGAGGACGAGGGAATGAGCGATCGATCTTTATGACTGCGTGAAAGCGGCAGCTTTTGGCTGTCAGTTTTTGGCAATGCGTCCCCTGTGTCATGACGCGATCCTAGGAATAATCACATGGTGAGATTTGTTGCATGCCACTAATATTGTCAGTGTTCAATGTGTTGTGATTTATGTGCAAGTGTACCGGTGGCTAACAGCAGCTTCTAACTCCCGGTTAAGGACTCACCCGTAATATTTGGAATCTTAGGGATGGACTTCAGCCTATGATTTTTGGAATAATTTAATCACCTATTTAATTAAGAGCCAAAACTTAAAGTTAGTGGTAGATCGAAATATTTATTTTATTTGCAGAACAGTGAATTAGCAATGCGAGCGGGGGCAAGGAGGGTTGGCTAGTAAAAGTTGACTGCATGACTTCATGTTCGTCGCAGGCCTCTTCGACTGCAGCTAGTGAGCGAAAATCCGCTGCAGTTCACACTGCCACTAGGGCCAAAAAGAAAAAAGTTGGTCGCAAGCTTACACTAAGCAGCGCAAGCTCATACACAGCGAAGCTGATCGTTGTCATGCTTATTTATTGCTGTAACGAGGTTGAACATGCCTTTATCCAGACAGAACTGTGACCCTCTCCCCCGAAGAACGGTCCCGCGGCATGTTCCGCAGAGCCGCACATCTTCCAGCTGCTCAATCGCATCGTCGGAGAAGAGCTCCTGCAGGACACGCAAGCCATGGTCGCGCTTCTCCGCTGATCGCACAGTACAGTACAAGTGTGTGCTGAACCAAAGACGATAGCAGACTTGACAAGAATGACCAAATTCCAACGAAAGGAATTCACGCTGAAACCTTGCTTCTGCGCCACCGGTAGAAGCACGGCCTCGCTCCGTTTCTCGCTAGGCTGGATCTTGCCGCCGAGCACGCATGTAAGCAGCATGCCTCTGGCGTATACGATCACCATGTTCTGGATCTTGCCGACGCAATCTCTTCTGTTCCATTTCCCTGGGCACGTTTTCCGGGTCTGCTCGGCGCCGTAGATATCGTTTTCGCGCAGCGGCAAGTCTCGCTTCTCGGATGTATCTTAGGAGTGCGATTTAGCTTCGGACTACCCATGGCAGCGTATGGTTAGGCGCGAGCGGTACACTAGCTTTTATAATTGAGCACGCCGTCGCTTCTGTTGCCTTCTTCATTTTTAGTGGACCAGCGGTGAGTATTGGGATTTAACCAATTTCTTTGGCAAATACCCGTTAAGATCATGATAGGTTTCGGTGATGGGACTCACAAGGAACGATTTGATCAACAGTTTCGCAGCTAAAGGTATGACGTTCTTTGCTTCCAACTGATCTGTGACACTTTACTGCAATATTTTCTTATCCATAATGGCACGATTGGGGAGTCAAAAATCTGACTCAGAAAATGAAAATGCTATGCACGTGAAATAATAATAACAATGTCACAGTTGCACCACAAATCCCAAGCAATGGATGCGAAAGCAACAACTTGAAATGTTGTGCGAGGTAAAGCTAGCAGCTTGTTCCTTCAGGAAACGCAGCCGCTTCATCAAGTGAAGTGGTCTTCGTGCTTTCTATGGTTTCAACGCAAATCTTGCAATGAGAGCACAACGCCTACAAAGGTTTGAAGCTTCTGCTGATTGCCTCTAAAGATATAGCGCGCGTGATGGCGGGCGACCATGCCCGGTCGGTCAAAGAACGTGTTTCTGACGGAAGCGTGCATCCGCCGCTAGCTCCCTATCTCCATCCGCCTATCGCGCGACGAAAGACTACCTGCACCGCTTTCTCCATGGTACAGCGGCGATCGTCCGCAGTCCTGGCATGGTTTTACTGGCACATAGAACGACGTGTGCGCCGACGTCATCGATTCAGACGTTATACGAAACATCACGGCGACGGCGATCAGAAAAATGCGCCTGGAGTGTCTCTACAATTGATATCACCATACAGTGCACCTCTTTTATAACTAGTGTTGCCAGGTTTGGCTACTTTGCGCCAATTTCACTAGTTTTTAGGGCCAGTGACCGAACAAAAACCGTCTTGGCTAAATCTCTACTTTCTGGCTACTTTCGTGTTCGCCCGATTTGTACAAAATTATCTGGTGATGTTGCAGCCGCTGGCGTTCATGGATGTGGTGTCAGAGCTTGGCGAGCAAGGCTGTTTCCAGCTTCCAAAATTTAATTTGGCACTTGCATTACAGAACATAAAAGGCTTTTGGGTGCGTTACTGAGACTCGGGGAAAACGTTTGAATGGCGCTTCATTTTGCAAATCACTTACTACTGAATGCGACCTTAAACCTTAATTGGAAAGGAACCGGACAAGCGAAAACGATCTGCATGAAGGGCGCTCTGCACCAATCGGCGCTTGGAATCACATATCCGACGAACTGCTTGAGTCATCGCATAGGACAACGTACGGACTGCGGCGCAGGGATATTAACTGCTCGTATACTTCGTCATCACGCAAGAGATGATTGCTAAACTACAATTTATGTTCAGTACCAGCCTTGGAAGTCGTCAGGATTATATATTGAAAGGGGGGGGGGTGTGCAAGCACGTGTAGCATCGCTTTGGGGATGGGGGTCAGCTAGCGTTTGTGTGGCGTGGGTGTGGGGAAATTGCAGGTGCGACTTGGGGAGAAGGGCAAGTGCCTAGTGATGCAGAACTATCGATGGCACTATCGATACTATCAATAGGCGAGCCACTATCGAACTATCGATGGTAAAAAAGAACTGTCGATAGTGCTATCGATAGTAAATTTGATAGCACTATCGATAGTAAGAAATCAACCGCGCGAACTCATTGCAGCATAAACTTGGTGCCCCGAGTGCGTCGTATAGTTGAGCAGGAGGAGCAAGGCCGAAGGGGGAGAAAGTGGATATATTTGTATTGCTTTGTCAGAAATCTTAGCTGACACATGATAATGCAGTTGAAACTGCTCAGGTGTAGCGGAAAGGAAGCCATTGCAAGTGGCGGAACTGCACGGCTTCAGATTTATATTGCCTTTTATGATTTCCAATAAAAAAAAATACCAAGAACTAAACTTGTTAAATGTAAGATGTAACTGGTTACTTTTGATTATGAATTTTTGATGGACAAATACCGCCATTTTCACTGCGGAAATAAAAGTTTCTCTCGCCAGAAATTGCTCATATATTAAGCGGAGTGAGTAGTGCTGATAGTACTGATATTAGGCTATCGGAAATATTTTGGCAATATCGCTGGCCAGCAACGGTGTTAATATTCACACCACTATAGATATTACACTAGCATTCACAAAGGAAATACTAATAGTAAAATGCAGGTTAGTGAAATTCACTACCTTGTTGGTAATTAAATTGTACTAACTTTAATGGTTAGCACGTTAGTGAATTGTTAGTAACCGCACCAGCAGCTTAGTCACCGTACTAACTCTAGCGGATTACAATTACCCAACGATAGGTTTACGCCCGTTTTGTTTACATGTGCGTGTGCATTGGCATGTGAAGTTGATAGTACCGCAAAAACATGTATAAGGAGAAATGAAAAAAAAAAATAAATAAAAACAGACAAAATGACACGGCTTTTTGCGCCAATTGACAACAGCCAATTTATTTATTTAATTACCACGGTAAGTATGCATCACAACACCATACAAGAGGCACAAACGGACCGTAAGCGAGAACACACATAAGCACACACAGGATATGAAGGCTTCTACGCGCGCGCCACCGACTCGAACAACAGCTTGACGGCTATTATATTTATGTACCTACTTTGGAACAGCTCTCTGTACCGGTTGGCATTCATAGAATTTAGACAGATAATCGATTATATTTTACCTAGTGTCTTGTATTCAATTGTTTGCATAAGGAATGCCATCACGTCGCACGATACTGTTATACCAACATAATCTAGAAAATTAGAGTTTCGTCTAAATTTTCCGTAAACCTGTCACAATTACGGCATAATATACTACGGCATCTACGAAGCATCTGGCAACATAGGTATCTTAGTAGTTACTTAGTTAAAGGCACTGAAAATGCTCCCTCGTAAGTAACGACAAAATTTACCAGCTTTACTAGCTGCTGGTTAGGAAATGGATGCCGCGAAATTTTAAAATACGCTCGGAACTAGTAAATACATGTGTGTACTAACTGTTTACTAACTTTTTCTAAGAGCGTATTATCGCTAGTATAATATAACCGATGGTACTACCGATTGAACTATCGATAGTTTGTCGATAATTGTATTATGGATAGTTTGTTTACACTATCCATAGTTTCAATAAAGAACTATCGATGCTATCGATAGTCAGTTTACCGATAGTTTTGCATCACTACAAGTGCCCCTTTTGCACTCCCCTGCGGACGGCCATGGCCCCAGCAACTGTGATTTTGAGCACACCCATACCGCATTCATTTTTATAGTGGCCACTAAACCGCTACTTCAAGTAACTCAAAAATCATGCAGTATGCGTGCGAGAGCGTCATTTCTCCTACAGAGCAAGATACTTCGTTATCCTGCGGAAAATTATCACTTAAGTTAACAATTTATGCTTGAATTTCAGCGTGTCTGGTTTTGTAGCGTTCACGCTGTACTTATGTGTGTAGTCAACAAAAGACTTGTACATTTATCAGTTGAATAATAAAGGCCTCAGTTGTGTTCAAACACGCGTGGCTAATTTTCGCTACTTGTTCTACCATTGGCTCAAGTTGGCTAGTTTTTGGCTAGCTTTCCTCCCCTTTTTTTCTTGGGGGGGGGGGGGGGGGGGGCTAGTTCTTCAGTTTCAACCTGGCGATCCTGCTTATAACAATGGTGACAAAGCCGGAAACTTTGATCGTAGTAACCGATTACTGTTATACCTGGACCGGCAAAAAAAAATGAAAGAGCACTTCCGCCTGTGAACCCGTGCTTGTAGGTCAAGTTACTGATAAAAGTTAGGTGAATTTGGTGGAAGAATGGAACTCATGGTAAAGAACACCGAATACTTTATTACAGTCCACATGAACAGCCATAAAATTATTTTAAACGTGCTGAAAATTTTCAAAAGGTTGAGATTATTGAGGATATCTCTAGACTGCGTGATCGTTGAAATTGTCGACTGCCAAAGCTCCTATTTTTTATGGTCCTTCCAAAATTGACGCCCTATCGGGAATCCCGATGAATCCGCTGCTTCAGCTCAAAAGATATTGCCTTGCACTTAGTTGGCGCCACGCTTTACAAACGAACATACGGGCGGAAACTCGTCCTTGTAACCATTGCCAGGTGTTGCGCGGCTGCGACCGAGCAAGCTTTTTCGTTGAACTTTAGGCGATCTGCGCAAGCAGAAAGAAAGAGCTAAAACGCAGAAAAGTTCCTGCTCTTTCTGCTTGCGAAGGACGCCTGAAGTTCAAGTATGAAGAAACTATAGCTTGCAATAAATTTAAGCTCTTCTGCTCCTCCCTACTGCAATTGTGATGATTATTGCGCGACATTGCAGACCGCAACGATCTCTAACCGATTTCACCATGGCGTCCTGTTCTCGGCAACAGTAACCAGCTTTCACGTCGTTCTCTTCAAGAGTCATTTCTTTTTATCGACCTTTCGGACAAATTTCTATAGTAAGCTTCTCGCGGGAAGCCAAAAATCTATCGTGCTTTCGGTATGTAGCCGATAATTGTATCGTTACACATGGTTTGCTTTTACATCGAGGCAATGTAAAAGTTCACCATTATGAAGGATTTGATCCCTATAGCTGGTATCGTTAGAAATGAAATACACTTAATTATGCACTTTCACAAACTCACTGCAGTTTTAAGCACAACGAAAGTTTAAAAATTACGCTCAAATGGAAACTGCAGGTGCGAACGTGTTATTCATGGAAAACTTTTCGATGGGAGTAATGATTGGTCTCAGAATACAGCTGGAACATTTAGTATGTATCGTATGTTTTGCCCAAGTTTCATTCGTTATTTATTCGAAGAGTGCCTTAATGTTTGTGTACTAGAAAAGCAATCAATGGATCGAATTCAGCGCTATCGAATGAAATGCACCCGAGCATGCTATTATCGCGTTCTGTAACTTCTATAACTATCTACAGTTAATGTTCTTTCAGCCAGGTTAAGTGGTCCCTTGTAAAAATTACATCTTGAATATCAGTGAGTGCTGGTAATGACAAAATCAAGCGCTACGGGTACCTTGTTTCTCGGAGTACGTGCCAAATGCTTATCGAGGAAACGACTTCCTTCCTGCAGAAGTACAGGCAGGCCCCACCATTTCTGACTCCGACGGTCATTAGTCATAGCCTGCGCGGGGCGGCTCCCTGGAACGCCCAGCTAGATAATAACTGTGCGCGTAAGAGGGCCTCTAAGTTTATTGTAGCAGATTTATTGTTGCTCTCTCCTTTGTTCCACTCTTGGAGTAGCCAGTCAGAGTCCGATGAGACCATTTATCAGGAATCTCCCATTAGCGAAAGCTGTAGAGGCTGCGAATTTCTGCAGACGCAAGTACTCGCACTGGGACCTGTTTCTGGCCAGCTGTAGTTTGTTGCTGAAAGCGCAGACATTAATGCTTGTTTTTTTTTTTTGTTCGCTCAAGTGCTACAATGCTTGTTGTAGATTGTATGTGTTAACGAGGACCAGAATGGTGCCAGTATTTAGACATACAGACGGGGTTGGTGAGCACGCTTTATTTAGGCAAACAGGGTGTACCCCAGTTTATAACTAGAGGTTCACGTAGAGGGTGAACGGGGTTAATTTTCTTCGTGAATCATAGTGACTCAGACCATGAAGTTATTCTCGAGAAGGCCAATGAAAAACTTTACGCGTCGGACCAGCCGCCTTCTCTAGAGTCTTCTGCAGCAATCGAGAGATGCTATGAAGCAAAAATTCAGCGCTAATGTTCTTACGTAGCGACGGGTGTAGTTCTAAATCATGCGCTAAATGCAGCTCCACTAGCGTGAAACTTGAGTAAGTGCGTAGCACGGGCACCCATCGATCCCCGTTGCGCTGTTGTTAATCTCTCTCTATGAACGACTCGCAGGATTTCGTAACACTGGCGCCGGAGAAGTTCCGGTAGGAGGAGCAATCGCGTGCCTCGTGAGCCGGTAGCGCCCTCTCTTGCGCGGCGCAGTTGTCAGTTGCATGTTTCCAAAGTGTTTTAACGATATTAAGTTAATTATTCTGATTACTTCTTGGTTGGATTTTTGTTAAGTATATTATTTTAGAGCTGGTTCGTTTATTTTAACCCGGCTTTGAGCATTGCTAGCCTTGTTTTAGGCCTGTATTGATTGCATGATTTTGAGTGCGATCACGCCACACGAGACCTATGGATGGACCACAAGACGGGCCCCTAAAGTGCTACGCAATTAAAACCAGTTACTCGGGCGCCCATGCTTGTTCTGCCTAATTTTCTTTCTACCATCGCGACGAATGTATGAATTCTCGAGTCCGAGTGCGTTTTTTTTTATTTCATTTGCATGATTGGCCTCGCTGCTCCATGAAGTGATGGGAAATTTCCGAAAATGCTTTTGCCAAGCAGCATCGGCTGTGGCATGGTCGTTACATTGCATGCGCTAAATACACGATACACAAGAATTTATTCCCGTCAAAATTCGGACGCCAGGGTCAGTATGAAAACCGGGACCTAAATGCTTGCAGCTGCGCTTATTGACGTGAGTGTTCCTATGGGAGGTATACGGAAATTAGTTTACTTCAGTATATTATCCGCACTACGTTCGCTACTCAGTAGAATTGCTTGTCACCATCCATTCGCACCAGCTATTGCGAAAAAAAAACACCTTATTTACTACCGCTACGTTTTCGAAGATTTTACTTGTTCCACTCAGGAACTGTACAGCTTCAGCGGTTCCAATGCTTCACATATTATTTTTGTTAAACTCAGATAATCATCTGTAGTAAATGTACATAGCATAAAAAATTGTTTCTCTGAAGTTTTGTGTGTGTTTTTTTTTCTTTGAATTGCACACATGTTGTACACGTATGATCCATGATGATTTAGTGTTATTCTGTATTACGTATTCATTGTGTCCTAGGCACTTTATGTCGTCCGCTATGGTTTCAGTAATTTATGATATGCAATTTTCTTGCACCTTATAGCTGAATGTTTCATTTTGAGTAATATTACTTGTGACCGTCGTTTGCGTTACTGCCTCACATATATTATGCGCATACTTGTATACACTGTGGCATAATTAATTGAATGCATCAGGGAAAGATTGTTCTTTGTTTTTCGCGTTTCTTTTAACGTGACAATGTGACTCAGTCCACTGCAGCTTTGGTTTAGAACTAATACACGATCAGATATTTTAGTATAAGAGTTTATATCATACAAAAAGTACAAAGTGGTTTTCTAAACACCGAAGGAGTAATATCCAAAATAAGGAACAGAGGAAGCGTGGCTAAACAAGACGCTATATCAGCTGCGGTTACAGAAACCTGCATGTACGTTGCTTTTTGCTCAAGGTACACAAATGCTGCGGTATGACTAAGTGAAAAGTACGTGGGCAAGCGCAAGTAAACGGCTAGCTAGTCTTCCACGGCTCGTGCACATGTGTCTTCTAATCAGGCGCGTAGCCGGGGGGGGGGGGTGGCTAGCCCCCCCCCCCCCCCCGGAGTTCCGATATTGTGGGTGTTTTACCGAAAATACATAATGAAAATAGGTGTTTTTCAAGGTCTTCAGCAAGTGCGCCTCCCCGAAATAATTTCCTGGCTGCGGGCCTGCTTCTGATAATGAAAACGAACGATAGTTCGGCTAGCATTGACAACGTCAAGTCTATATAAACATACAAGAAAGATGAACTACTGCAAAACCGGTTTTCCAGGCGCGCTGAGTTGGCGTAATCTAATTTGCGCTGTATTAGAGTGAGCTGCTCGTGACGTGGGCTTGTTCACAGTAGCCTCAGCGGTGGTCTCGGTTCTCTACCTCATTATTTCTACACGTGGGAGGGTTGCCGCGGATAATTGCTTCAACTCTGCCGCTCGACGTACGCAACCGCAGCGAGAGCTGGCACTGTGATTAGACGTTCTCAAAGCGTGTTTGCAGTTGTCGAGTGGGGTAAATATTTACCACCGAAAGCACCTGATATTAGATACCTGAAGTAACGACATAGACTGTTCCTGCGAGGTCCGCAATTCTTACGGAAGGAAAACGCAGAGCGTGTGTCCTTTCTGACTAGGCGGACATCGTGCCATATAGGGAGGTACGTTAGGAAAAGACATGGCGAACATTTCTGTTGTATTGCATGTCATGGCGAATATTCATGCGCATAAGCGTGCGCTGGTTCTCCATTACTCTATTACTGGGAGGAGGGGGGGTATCGCGAAGATTCACCACCGCAGCGTATTCCTCTTAACGACGACCTTCCACTGAGTTCCTTCCGATCAGAACTCAGTGCAAAGAGATGTGTGCGCTTCTATGTTCATAAGTAACCGACCTGGTTATTTTACTACATCACAAAGACCGTTT
Source organism: Rhipicephalus sanguineus (assembly GCF_013339695.2). NCBI lineage: Eukaryota > Metazoa > Arthropoda > Arachnida > Ixodida > Ixodidae > Rhipicephalus > Rhipicephalus sanguineus. The sequence continues at coordinate 446,430 of NW_023615145.1, read as the reverse complement.
TTAGCCCAATTATTACAATGACTCGTTACTGCTGCAGACTTCTAATTTAATTGAGCGGAATTGTTTTACGGGTCCATATTGAAGAATTCTTTCGACTAGGGAAATTCAGTAAAATTTCCTCCGTCCTTTCGCTAATAGCCACAGTCACCTACCACTGACCGTTGTATCCGTTGGCGAGGAGTATTCGGGAAGAAGAAACGAGTCTAGGTGTACAATTATAATGGAGACGAAAATTGTAGGCATTTTTTAAAAGGAAAGCTCGAAGCTTCCTTAGCCTAACGTACATTTTCCAGCAGCAGCAATAGAGTAACAGGGCGCTTGAGCTATTCTCAAAAGGAATAAAGGGGGACCAAGCGAAGCACACAGTTCTCATCAAATTCCGTTACAGGATTTTTCTGGGGTACTTACTAATGCAAAAAAAGAGAGAGCTACGATTGAAAGTTAAGGTAGTAATGAACGCCACACTATCTTGGGTGTTGTAAATTATTGGCTGTAAGACTGGACCTTTTGTGACTTATACTAGGCGTTTTTTATAAAGAAATCATGAACAGACGTGCTATCATCGTTTTCTCTTTAGGTGCGGTTATACTTTAAGTCAACTAAAGGGGTAATCTTGGTGCATATGTTTACAAAGAAAACAAAACAAGAAACGACGGGAACGTTCACAAGAAAAGCTTGTTTCCGGTTTCCCTTTGCTGTGGCATGGTGATCGGAATATGCAAGACACATGAGGCGTAGTTTGCGCGCTGACATCTTTTCTTTTTTGGGGGGAACCCTTTCTTTTGAAGCATGGACACCCTAGAAGCATTTATTACTTTCGCCTTTAAAAAAGAAGATACTTTTTTCTAACACATAAGAGAACCCTGATCGAGATGGCACGAAACTTGCGACACCATTTGACCGATCAAAAGCAAGAAGCCATAGAGTCATCATCCTGCAGTTTTACGGCAGTAACGAGGTATCAGCAGTGTGCTTTATTCCCTTTGCTGTAATGTCAAAATGAAGAATGAAGTTGTCTGGACTGAAGTGCATCGTGTGGTACGTCCGCGCGTCTACGCGAGCGGAAGCTGTTTGTGACAGCTTTTCTAGGACATACTTCAGGTGCTTTTACCTTGGTGTTGAACATGCAGTGAGGTGTGAAATTATTTTCCATTGCTCTTAAGCTCCGTTCCTTCCACTCGGCGTTCAGTTTCTTTTGATAGCGAAGACGTATAGGGCTAGGCGTTATGTTCCGCAGAAATTGGGAAGCTCCACTACTCACCACTGGTCTACTAAAAATGAATAAGAGAGGGTGCGAATAGCGGAACGAGTATAAAAAGTAATAAAAACGCCAGGCCTGCGCTGAAACCGCAGCACAGTCACAGCGAAAGCTGGAAGAGCGGCGTTTCTTAAGCACCGTTGTAAGCTCTCATGGGGCTACTAATACAAGTACACTAGCATGGTACCCACTACGCCATAAATCACAAATCTTGTGAAGTTGGGAAGCACCTACTAAGCCATTATTCGTCATTCTGCGGAGAAACGAGGCACCAGCTACACGTCTGTAAGGCAATATGTGCACTTTGTTGACGCGACGACTGATGGCGATGAAGAATTATGGCTCAGCCCTTTGTAATGGGTTGGAAGCTTTAAACGGCCCACCGGGTTATGTAATTTGCATTGGGTGACGCCCGGTCGCTATTTCCCTCTCCCGTCATAATGTATAACATACGTTGACGTGTGGGAGAGAGACGGGGGGGGGCGAAGAACTTTTTGAGACCCCGAGGAAATGGATCATGCGCTTATGGGCTTCCTTGGCAACCAATACAAGTGCACTTGCGAGGAACCCACTACGCTATAAATCATTGTAATTTTTGAGAAGTAGGGCAGCAGGCACTGTGCCATTTTTTCGTCATTCTACGGAGAGCCGTGGTACCTGCTAAACGCATGTAAGGCATTATGCGCACTTTGTTGATGCTGTGCCTGATGACGATGAAGAATTAGGGCAGAGCCCTTTGTAATGGGTTGGAAGCATTCAACAACCTACTCGTTGCGCAATTCGCATTGTGTGACGCCTGGTTACAGAATTCGCGTTGTGCGACGCTTGGTGCTTATTTTACTCTTCTATCACGCTATATTGCATATGCTAATGTGGTTCCTTCCTGACATGAAGCCTGTATAGGACCTTTTTTGCAAAGCAGTTTCAAGCACCGGCATGGCTTAGAGGTTGAATACTTGGCTCCTGTGAAATATTAGAAGAAAAGGACGACGATGGGACTAGCGCATTTTGGAGCGAGCGGCTCGTGTCTCGTGCTGAACTGAATTTGGAACGGCCTAGAATGGACGCTTTGCAAATGTGCTACGGCCAATAAAGTCGCCCCTTTTTCCACTCATCTACGACGAAGCTTCCTTTATTCTACATTTCATGGTGCCGAGAAACCCGGGAGTTTTGTGAACCAAGCGACCCGACCACGAAAGGACTTCAACAGAAACGAAGATGGATCGGATCAAGGGCAAACGATCGACCCAACGAGCCTTGCACACGCGTCTCCGTAACGAGGCAAGTCAACTCATTCAATCGAGTCAGTTCAGCGCCCCGGCGCTTCGAGTGCTACACGATAGACTAAAGAACTGCAACGACGGACTACGGGTGCTCAACGAACAGCTGGAGGAACACCTCACGGACGAGCAAGCTGCCGAGGACTACCTGTCGGTCTCGGAGTATGAAGACAACGCGGCAGCAACGTTGTCCTTCTTCTTATCACATCGAACAACTTCAGCCTGAAACGACGGCGGACCGAGGCCTGCCGATGCCCAACGACGTCGCAACCACAGGTACGACTTCGGGAGATCGTTCCATCGGTGATGCCTCAAGGCTGGTTGCCGGTGCTTCAAGACTACCGAAGCTTGACTTAGTTCGCTTCAACGGAGCAGTGCTACAGTGGCAGCCGTTCTGGGATGTATTCAAGCATGCCGTTCATACAAACGCCGGTCTGACGAACGTCGACAGATTCCACTACCTGAAATCCCTTCTGGTTGGACCAGCGGCCAAAGCGATCGAGGGAATTCAAGTGACTGATGCTTCATATGCCGATGCCATCGAAATTCTAACCAACCGCTTCGGAAACACCAGGATCATCGAGCAGAAGTACTTGGAAAACCTCAGAACACTCAAGCCTGTACGATGCTCCACTGACGTGACCGCCATGAGGAATCTCCTAGATACGGTGACCATACACGTGAGAGGTCTCAAGGCTCTTGGACGATCGGAGCTTTCATACGCTGCGATGCTTGTCGAGATTCTGACCAAGGTGATCCCCAATGACATCGTGGTGGACCATTACAAGCGACAGAGCTCACTGCAAAGGCCCAACGAGACTCAATCGTCAGAAACGGAGCTACAGCAGCTGTTGGATCATCTACGGCTGGAGGTAGAAGCCCGTGAGAAAAGCGGGCAACAGGAGAACTGTGTGCGCGACACACCTGAAGGAAGGCGCGACAGGAGGCCCAGTGCGACGCCTACCGCTTCCGTTTTGCACAGCGAATCTAACAAGAAGACAGGTACTTGTTTTTTCTGCCTTTCTCCCGCACATGCTACGGAAGCGTGCACCTCTACCTTAAGTTTGCATGAGAAGAAAAGCCGCCTGGCCAGATCGGGTAGATGTTTCAAGTGCACAATATCAGGTCACCGCTCTAAAGATTGCCGACGCAACATCCGATGCTCTAACTGTAAAGGGAAGCACGCAACAGCTGTTTGTGACCCTAACTACGCGCAAACGAAGAAAGCAAGTGAACGCCCGAGCCCAAGCTTGCATGCTGCCGCTGAAGCGTCTCCAGACAGCTTGTTTGAGAATGACGTATTACTGCAGACGTTCCGAGTATGGGCTCTAGGTGACCACAGTTCTTGCTTCATAAGAGGAGTACTCGACAACGGAAGTCAAAGATCGTTTATTAGAAAAGATATATCTCGAAAACTAAGCCTGCCCATAATGAAGAAGGTAGATGTAGACGTGAAAGCGTTTGGTGGTTCCAGTGGCTCGCCAAAAGAGCAACTCAACTTAGTCAAGGTTACGTTGATGAGCCAGTTTGACAGCGTCAAGCACGAAATCGAGGCATTAGAGGTTCCTTTTATTTGCGATCACTTGATTGAACCTCCGGAGTCACACGCATTTGTGCAGAAGCTTGTTGCTGAAAATAAGTTTATTGCTGACTTTGTATCGCTACCTGGCCTAAAGACAGAAGTCGGCATTAGCTTACTCATTGGAGCCGATCAAATGTGGAAGATAGTGCTGAACGACGTTTGTTCGCACGAGGAAGTCACCGGACTAGCTGCGATCAACACTAAGCTCGGCTGGACCTTTCAAGGACCACTTCCATGTGATGGGCGCATTTTTAAGGAAGCCAGCACGCACGTTTGTGTACTCCGCACGAGTTGCGCAGAATCTAACGTGTCTGAAGCCCTACAACAATTCTGGGATCTAGACAGCATAGGCATTTCGGACCCTTCTTCTAACGAAGACCAAGAAAATGAAGTGGTACGGCAATTCACGGAGAAAATTGCCTTTAAAAACGGGAGATATGAAGTAGCGCTTCCGTGGAAGCGCGTCAAGACAGATCTCGCAGACAACCGAAGCGTTGCAGTTAGACGCCTACAAGGTTTAGTGCGGAGATTTGGAAACAACGAGGAACTCATTCAGCAATACGACAAAGCGGTCAGACAGTATGAACTGGATGATCACGCTGAAAAAATCAACGGACCACAGTCGGCAGAGAGATGTTACTATATGCCACACCATGCTGTTATCAGAGAATCATCCTCGACGACACGGCTGAGGGTGGTTTTCGATGCTTCGTCACACGCACGTGGAGCAGCGTCTCTGAACGAGTTATTAGAAAAGGGGCCGAAGATCAACAACAACATGGTTAAGATGTTGGTGAATTTCAGGCTGCACAAGATTGGACTTACTGCCGATGTACAAAAGGCCTTTCTTCAAATCGGCATTCAAGAGCCTGATCGCGATGCCTTACGGTTCTTATGGTTTGACAGCACGCCGATTCCAAGTGAACCTATACCGAAAATTGTGGAATATCGAATGACACGAGTGCCATTTGGAACCACGGCAAGTCCATTCCTCTTGACAGCGACGCTGCAGTACCATTTCAATCACGTCGATTCTGAGCTGAGATCAACGGCAATGCAACTTGCTGAGAACTTCTACGTTGACGATCTCGTCACAGGAGTTAGTTCTTCAAACGAAGCCTTCCGCCTCTACAAAGAAGCGAATCTCATCCTGAGCAGAGCTGGCATGAAGCTGCAGAAATGGTCCACTAATGATGATGAGCTCAGACGACACATCACTAATGGATTGGACTCCGGCCCAGCAGCACCTGTTACCAAGGTTCTTGGTTTGCTTATGGGATACGAAAGCTGACAAGCTTGTTCTAAACATGGAATCCCTGTTGGAGCTTCTCAAAGAAAGGAACGACACAAAGAGATGTGTCCTCCAGACGACAGCACGGTTTTTCGAGCCCATTAGGTTGGCTATCACCGTTCATCATTAGGATGAAAGTGCTCTTTCAAAGATTGTGGGAGCACGGTACAGCGTGGGAAGAAGTTATGCCTGAGCCACTTAAAAATGAGTGGAAAACTTGGACCAACGAACTGAAAGGATCTCAGCCCTTCTCACTTCCCAGGTGTGATCTCAAGTTATTACTTGACAAGCCTACAATTTCACAGCTTCATGTATTCGCGGATGCCAGCTCTTGTGCTTACGGTGCCGTCGCTTATTTGAGACTTGAAGATCGATGCGGTAACGTGGGCATTCAGCTTCTCTTTTCGAAGTGTAGAGTGGCTCCAATCAAACGAATCACGTTACCACGTTTGGAACTGGTAGCCGCTGTTCTGGCTTCTAGAGTCCTAAAGTTCTTGCAGGAAGCTCTAAAATCGAGGCACTGGGAGATGGAAGAGCACATGTGGACGGACTCAACTGTAACGCTTTGTTGGATCCAAAGCTCAGCAACCAAGTGGAAGCCATTTGTTTCCAACAGAGTCAACGAGATCCGTCAAGCAACAGATCCAGGCCAGTGGCATCACTGTCCGGGAACACAAAACCCAGCCGATCTGCTGACGCGGGGACTTTCAATAACAGACCTTCGAAATAGCCAGCTCTGGTGGGAAGGACCAGACTGGCTTCGCCGTCCGGCAGATAGTTGGCCAAGACAGTCTAACAATCGAGATTCTGGAGCTGTAGACGAACAAGTTGCGTCCGAGTTAAAGACAAGCGTCCCAATACTATTGAGCGTCACAACAAAGCCACTTTTCAATGTCGACAGATTTAGTTCTTGGTTGCGGATCACAAGAGTCACCGCATGGATAAAGCGCTTCGTGTACAACTGTCGATCGCCCATGTCTCATTGGGAAGGAGGACTTACAGCTACTGAACTTCAAGAAGCAGAGAACATCTGGTTCAGGCAAACACAGACAGAAACTTATGCCAAGGAGAGAGCCCAACTTGAAGTTGGACAAGACCTCGACAAGACGTCCTCAATAAGAGACCTGAATCCCTTCATCGATGAGAAGGGCGTCATGAGGATCAAAACTCGCCTTCAGAACGCCGACGTCACGTACAACGAGATGACGCCTGTGCTACTACCGTGCAACCACGCGGTCACGCGCCTCATCATTTTTCAAGCGCATAAAGCTGTGCTCCATGGTGGTGTCGGTGATACCTTAACTGAGCTCCGCACCCGGTTCTGGGTGCCCAGAGCGCGACAAGCAGTGAAGCGAGTGCTACGAAAGTGCGTGATTTGTGCGCGGTTCCGAATCAAGGCTGCGAGTGCACCGGTAGCCCCACTTCCCGGTGATCGTGTGTGCTATTCGCGCCCTTTTGAAGTTACGGGAGTTGACTTTGCAGGGCCAGTGTTCGTGAAAGATTTCAATGGCGTTAAGGTGTACATAGCGTTGTTCACGTGTGCAGTTGTCAGAGCAATTCATCTTGAGTATGTTGTTGGACTTACCGCAAACGCTTTCGTCATGGCATTCAAAAGATTTTGTGCAAGGCGGGGAATACCGCGAATAGTGTACTCTGACAATGCTACCACATTTAAGAAAACTGCACGTGAATTAGCTTACATGCACCAGTTGTTGAGGAAAGATGAAGTCAGCCAGTATTGCTCCACCCACAGCATAACGTGGAAATTTATTGCAGAGAGAGCTCCTTGGTGGGGTGGCTTTTGGGAGCGGTTAGTTCGTATTGTGAAAATGTGTCTTCGCAAGTCGTTGGGAAAGGCGCCTGTTGATTCACAGCAACTGAGCACTTTGCTGACTGAAACTGAAGCTGTTGTCAATTCCAGACCAATATCTTACATTTACTCTTCCTCTAGCGAGCCAGAAATCTTGACTCCGTCTCATTTTTTATTAGGTAGCCGTCTCTTGTCAAAACCTAAAGCTTCAGACGAACGGGGAAAAACGAATACTGAGTTGCTCAGTTTGTGGGTCCACAGGCAGCTAATAATGGAACAACTGTGGAAGCGATGGCTTCGTGAATATCTCCTCACACTCCGAAGCGTTCATTCGAGGAAACCATCAAAGACTAACAGCATAAAGAAAGGGGACGTGGTGATTATTCACGAGGACAACGCTCCCAGACTGTTCTGGAAAACTGGTGTAGTAAGTGAATGCGTTCAAAGTAAAGACGGCATAGTTCGTGCGTGTAAAATTAAAATACCCAATGGCTCGCAGCTGTTCAGGCCTGTGCAAAAATTGTATCCTCTCGAACTCGCCACCTCAGGCCCCGGAGTGTGAAATATTAGAAGAAAAGGACGACGATGGGACTAGCGCATTTTGGAGCGAGCGGCTCGTGTCTCGTGCTGAACTGAATTTGGAACGGCCTAGAATGGACGCTTTGCAAATGTGCTACGGGCAATAAAGTCGCCCCTTTTTCCACTCATCTACGACGAAGCTTCCTTTATTCTACACTCCCACGCAGAGGGCCCAGGTTCGAACCTCGTTCCATCCTGGAATTTTTTCCTTATTTCGTCTTTTTTTCTTATTTCGAGCGATACTGCTTACGGACACCGGCGCCGCCGGCGGCGGCGGCGGACAACTACGGCGCCAAAAACGGCCGGTGAATGATCTCATAACAGCTTTCGCTGTAAAACAGAAAAAGGGGCGCGCCATCATCTGCGACGTCAGTGACGTCGTTTTCTCTGCGAGAAACACGAAGACCTCAATTAATCCTCGGGATTGACGCAGTGATGAACCAACCAGGACCGCACAGTTCAGCGTCGCATGTTAAGCATATGTACGGTGCGCTTGGGCGGTGATCTTTTTCTTCTTTCTTTTTTTTATGTTCATGGGTAGGCATTCTTGTTTTGTGCTTGTCATCTCAGTTGGCCGTCAGGAAAACCTAGCCTATAAATGAATAGTTTTGAAGTGGTTCAAGAATGTCGATGTCGTGGCATCATTAAATTGGAAGCACGTCATGCGTACATCTTCTTTAATATTCATAAAGCTGATGAGGTGCTATAACACAAAACACTTCCGCGCTTTCTTTCTGTTACGTAGTTCCGAGATTAGCCTAGCGCGGTGGTCAAAATAACTTGAGCCGCGTGTCGGCTTTTCCGGCTGGTTACGCGACGCCGCGGAATAGCGAAAACGGCCTTTCACCTGAGAATGGTATGTGCAAAATGAGTACGTGCGTCATTACGCCAAAGAAAGCAATAAATCTTGCCATGCGCCTCTCTTGCCGTAAACTGTCGTTCAATGTGGACAATATATTACGGACAGCGCCCGCTTTGACCTCGTTCAGTGACGCCGCAAAACTACAAAAATTCACCACGTCAGAGTAATGTGTACAGAATAATGCGTTTTCTTACGTCAGACAAAACTGGAACATCTCTTGGCCCAGCCCGAGATTGCGTTCCAAGCGGAAGATGCTTTCTACAGACTTCTGTGACACTGGCTGCCCGGAGGCCACGTGAGGGCAGGTGTATCTGCATTGACGGAAAACGATAAATAGATATTGAGGTAATCGTGTACTAACCAGATCATACACGATAACTAGGGCTCCATGTTTTCGGATAAATCCGAAAAAAATCCGATAAAGACTCACCGGCAAAATTTGTCACAACTCGGATTTATTCTATAAAGTCCGACTTTTTATGCCAGTATGACCCTGTTCTGTTCTTTACCGAGAGGGCTTGTTTTACGCGATCATAGACACATCGGCCGGTTTGGCCGATATAAACTTTGCCTCACGTCAGCAGTATCTCGTAGACCGCACCCATCGAAAGGGCTTGTCGCTCAAGCAGCGAGAGACGTCAACGTATGTAAGGCTTCCAAGAGCGCGAGCTTGGTATACTGTCCCCTGGAGGCACTGGGGCGCACCAGAAGACATCGAATATACGGACCTCATTATGCTTTCGTCTCATACAACAATCTTTAGGATGTGTTACGTACAAGCGCATGCGTTTTGTATTCAAGTATTTATGCTTGTGTCTATATCTGTTTGTGCGTTCAAACCTTCCTGACAACTAAAATACGCTTCTTGTGTTTTGATATTTTTATGTTCGGATATGATTTCATCTAAAATATTAGGGTATTGAGAATTATGTAAAATTAAACTTCCAATTTCGTAGAATTGAGGATTTACAAAAGCAAACTCCGAAAACACGGAGACCTAACGATATGGTATGCTTACGCTTCCGAAAAAGTAATGGATGCACATTGCGTACGATGCTTACTATCGGCTACTTTGCATGAGTACTGTTGGGCGCAATACTGTTCAATTTTTTTAAAAGAAAATGTACGTAGGGTTTCTCCTAAGAAAGCAGCGATGACTTTTTTAACGACCACGGCCTAACGCTTTCATGAGCAGGCGTCGTGACATTGAGTTTATTCTTCTTCTCAAACTTATATCGATCGTGAGCCAACTAAACGATTAATTTTGATTTGAAACAATGCGAAATTGCTACCACTTCAAGCGCAGGTTACTAAAAGTAGAACTGCCTACTGCATGGCAAATAGCAACTGTAATGCAATGCAGTCCATCCCTAAAAATACAGCGGTCCGGCTTGGGTGTACAAGCTACAAAATATCGCTGATGTTCGATGATCAGCTGCGAAATATAATTAGTCCATTTTAACTTACACTTTCTACGAATAAAACTGTTAGTTAGTGGCGCTTTTATTGAATCTTATAGTGTTTGTATTAGCTCTTGCCTTCTTTCTTGAAATTTTAAATGTTAAAAACATCCTTCCTTGGTAACGTATTGTGTCCTCTTTAAATACTTGAAATTCGATGAAGGATCGTTCTGTTGTCGTTTCCATGTATATTTAGTTTCTGCAACTGGTTATTTATATCGCAAAAAGAATCCTCAGGAAGGACACGCCAATGACATTGCATTCTGCCGACACAGCAAATGAAGCGTTATGTTGAAAGCACGGAACGCTTAAACGTAGACATTATGGATAGTACGTAGAAACTGTTTCTATTAATAATCCACTGAATTAGTACTTCTGTTACGTTTACCTCCACAACAATGACTGTACGGAACGCCTGTGCGCACCTGCTCATTTACAGAATTTAAGGGAGCAGGCAAAAACAGAATAGGCAGTCAGTGAGTACAAGAAGATATAATTGGCTGCCTAATAAATTAGAAACAGGAGTCTTTCTGGTGCTAGTAAATAATACTTTCCGGAGAGAAAAATCATTAGATTAAGTATTTACCATATTCAGATGAAATAAAAAAAGAAAGCACCCCAGAAATTCTGCTTTATCTACACTCCTTCTCCTAGGGCGCCTAATATTGCCATCACGTTTGCACAAGCTACCTGCCTAGCAGTATGTTCTATGGAATTAAAAATAAAAAAATCACAGCATATCCACGGAGTGAATGATGATGAGTGGGCGAAGCTGCGGAGGTTCATCGGTAAACCGTGAATCTTCCGTGAATTCTGCCCAGTACATCATCACCGACATGAGATCGGGCGCGTTTATACTAAAGGTTCGATGAGTTATGACGACTTGCAGCTCACTTTAATTTTACATGTACGCTGTGAATTCTCATTGTTTAGAAAACCATTGCTTTAGAAAAATTTGGCGTCTTTCGTTAAGCAGCTGGCGTCTATTCGTTTTGCTTTAGAAACATCTGGCGTTCTTTCGTTCTGCTTTTACAAAAGATCTGGCGTCTTTCGTTGGTTTATTTCATCAATCAACGGCGTTTTGAACAAAATTTTTATTGTTTAATCACGCACAGGAGAAATCTCACCAGGCACTACCTTGGAGGTAAACAATGGCTGCTAATGGGAATGAGAGACAGAAGAAGTCGGCTTTTAGCTAACACTTACACTTCTACTTCTACTAACGTTTCCTACTGGAACATGCCAATGGCTGCTAATGGGGAATGAGAGACAGAAGAATTCGGCTTTTAGTTAACGCGCACGCTGCGAATTTTTTATTGTTCAACAACGCACAGGAAAAATCTCCCACCGGCACCACCTTGGAGGTCAAAACGTAAGACTTGTTACGGACTACGACTACTACTACGAGGGACGAACGGGTGCCGCCTTAAGGAGCTTCGCCCCTAATATATCCTTGTAACAATTTCCAAGGCTGAGTCGGGGAGGCGTAATTGAAGGAGCAACAGCCGGACCTCCAATTTTAGCGTAACATTTGTTGAAGCCTGTTTCATCTTAGGCAGCCGGCTGGCGGCTCGGCAAGAACCAATTGTATATACAGGAGCAGCCCATTCTGCGTTCTTCATAATCTGGCCCTTTTCTAGGCCTAAACCAATTTTTCCGCACTTTTATAATGCGTGAGCGCTGATGGACTGATTGAAACTGCCTTGCGCGGTGAACATGACAAAAGACTTCCGCAATCGTACGAATATTGATAAACGTTTGCGTCGTTTTTTATGACGTCCTAGATTTCCAGATTTATGGATATATCAAGATGTGTAAATATCATTTCTGCTGGCACCTAATGCTCAAAATTGATTAACATATTTTTGCTAAGTTCAACCTTTTCTCTAACTGCACTGTATTAATTGTTACGCCGCAATAACGATGATAATGTCTCGATATTCTTTCTCTACTGATGATCAATCGCGCAAAAAAAGCACGAGGGTGTTAACCGGACACACTGGAGAAGCTTGTCCGCTTTTAGTCTACGTTTATTCCTGCACTGTCTATTAGCAGTATGAATCACCAACCAGAGCAGACAGCTATCTTTCTCTCAATTCTGGAATTGAACGGAATGTCCAGACTCAGCGGTGGATTCACCTTTCAGCGATTTGCCCCGACTGGCACACCAGAAATAGTCTTCACAGCGAACATAGAGTCGTACAATTGGACAAAGTGTGGAATTTCTTTTAAAAAATTTGGCAATTTCTGGACGGCTAGAACTTTGAATGTAACAAGAATGGACTCATCGAAAGAAAGTTGGAGATATGCCACTCTGTGAAGGTGGGTGGCCCGCTGAGCTAACGGGTGCACTCTCTGCTCGGCTCCCGTCAGTGTTCTTCACAAGCGCGCTGCTTCTCGGTGCGTTCTCAGAATGTGTGGCCGGCCTGTACTTGCCACGCACGAAGTCGCCAACGCAGCGCTAGACTCCACTTACGTGGCGAAACACGTATGAAGCGCGTACCGCTTCAGTGAAGCTTTCTTCGCCTGACTTGGTGTTGCACTGTCTTTAGGATCGGCCCACCTTCGACCACGATGTTCCGATCCACGATGCCCATCGATGACTTCATCATGGGACGTCATGTAGTGTCGTCGTCATACGTACGCTTGATGATATTACAAATTTTGGTGTCTGTCACGTCATGATGACGCCAGCATGTGACGTCATCACTAGCTCGGATCAGGTCAAGCGGGTATTTTTCTGTTCGTGGACAAACGCGGACGCACGCCGGAAAATCAAGCAGGTGTGCCATTAAACCTCCGCTGTTAAAGAGCGTGAACTGATGGCATAAGAAAGTATGACGCGGAAGTCCGCAACGACCTCCGCAGGAATGACGCTGATAGTGTGGCTTCCTTCTTCGGACCTTTCTGACGTTCTATGCTGAGGTGACTATTCACCATCATCATCAGCAGCAGCAGTTTCACTGTGCCCACTGCAGGGCAGTTAGAAACCTCTCCTATGTTCCGCCAATCAACACGGTTCTGCGCTTGCTGCGGCCACGTTATACCCGCAAACTTCTTAATCTCATCGACCGACCTAACGTTCTGTGCGCACCTCGGGCGTTTACCTGCTCTCGAAATTCAGTCTGTTAATCTTAGTGGCCAGCGGTTACCTTGCCCACGCGCTATATGACCTCGTATGCCCATTTCTTGCTCTTGTTCTTGACTTCGACTAAGATGTCATTAACACCCACCTGTTTCCTGACCCACTCTGCACTCTTCCTGTTCCTTGAGGTTGCACCGATCACTTTCTTTTCCATTGATTGTTGCGTCGTCTTCAATTTAAGTTCAACCGTCTTTGTAATACCCTAGTTACAAGGGCACGCTAACCTCCGTTGCGACAAACCTCCGTTAATCGGAGAAAACTACAGTTAGGGCCAACTGCAGTTACACGGGAAAAGTTCTCCTTAGTTTGGGGCTGTGAAGTAGGTCACGTGACACCCAGTTTCGCGACTGAAAATATAAACGTTTAGCAGTTTTTCATAAGTATATAAAAAAAGCAATGTATTTCATTTAAAATAAATCATTCCCGCTTGCACCTGCAGTCCCCGAGCGTATTCCATCAACTGTTTTGACAATATATGGCATACGTAAAGGCCGGTCTCGCAACTATGGGCGAAATCACCTTGCAGTCGGTGCGAAAGCCAAGACAATCCGTTGCTTGATACGTGTCGCATCGCCGTGCTTTGTGCGTTGTTTGTTTTCACGGACTGTTTCGTGTGTCAGCGTCTTTGTTGTTGAGGAAGGCCAGTTGACTCGCTTTTGAAAAGACGTTTCGAAATCCGTAGAGCCACCCTGCCTTCTACCGCCGACACGGGTGCCGCCATTTTGTTAGTTACCGTCCTTAATTGAGGTGGTCAAGCTCAGTTTGGAGCAACCAAGGTTGCTGGGATAACTGCAGTTAGACTTTACGTCTAACTGGATGTAACTGCAGTTTAAGGAAAGTGAGGCTTGTCGTAACTGGTGTTAGCGTGCCCGTGTAACTAATGTATAAACCTCCAGGTTTCTGCTCCGTAGGTGAGTACCAGTAAGATGTAGCTGTTACACAACGTGTTTCAAGATATGTGTCATAAAACGCTCAAAAATCAGAGAACATAGTCCAAGGTTTGATGAAGACTGGTCAGACGAGGGCGATCTCTTGAGGAAATCAAACAGGCACTCGCCTTTTCCAGAACAAATAAACTCACAGTATTCCTTAAGCATTCGCCTAAGACGACTCGAAGGGGAAAGCCATCTTCTTTTTCTTCTCAGTCGGTGTACTCATCCTGCCCCACCACCCTCCGAACGCTTTCGGCACCTAGCATGGTTTTGTATTGCCTCCAGGATTAGAGGCACCTTTAACCAAGCTACGATGTCGTGTGATGATGGCATCATGTGGCGTTACTTCACGGAACGTGACGTCACGGCAAAATTTGTGACGTCATGAGGACGTCACAAATTTCGGCGATATGTGACGTATTGACGACGTCATACTTTGACGTCTTCATGACGTCACAGATCGCCAAAATGTCATCACGTGATGACGATTTTTTGCATCGCACGTGTTGTCCCCAACGCCAGCGGTAAATTTACGCATTTATGAGGCATCTAAGGTTTTGCCTTAACATATTGACGTTTCAGGGCCGCTTCGGGTTCCTTGTTCACAATGAGGAGGGCGCGACTAGTTATGTGTTGGGTGGCGCAGAGTGCGCATGTATATCTCGGGAAGATTACGCCGCGTTCCATTAATCGCATTTTTAGTGGTCTGAATGTGTACAGATTCTAACAGTAGCCGTGTCGATAGGCGCTTCTTTGTTGTGAATGTGCTCGCACAATCCCATCGATGATGTGGTTAGTAGTCTTGTGATGGTCCGCGAAGACGTTCAAGATTGCATTGCCTTTCCTGACATCGCCGTGGTGCTGCTGAATTCTTGTTTTTTTAACATTTGCACTTTCACCTATGTGGGACGCATCGTTAACCTTGCACGGTATCTCGTAGATAATCCCTCGAAATATTGACTTTTCCAAAGGGTCTTTCACGCGTACGAGCTTCTGGATCAATCTGTTCGTTGGCACATCTGCGATTTTAATGCCGTATGTGCCAGACACTCTTGCAAGTGCCTCACTGATACCTTGCACGTAGGGGACGGCAGCACGTTTTTGCTTGTTTTCTTCGCGAACCTCTTCAGAGTAAGCAGCTGAAGACCGCAGTTGTTGAGTCGTCAAAAAATCAGTGGAATGATGTATTTTTTCGATGCCTTCACAATTGCTTTTTCTATAGGCGCAGACATCTTGATATAGCTAAAGACTTCATTTGAAACTGTAATAAAGAAATGTACAATAATTACATGTTTAATTAGTGGAGTTAGGCGGTTATATCAAATGGAAGGATTGAAGTCCTTCATGCGAAGAAACCATTGTAGCCTTCAGATGTTGAAAAAGCGCCGCTAGCAATAATTGCTTAGTAATGAAATTCAACCAAATTCAGCGGCCAAACCAAAACAGAAACGCGCAAGAGCGAAACTGTCATATTCTTCTGAGACGTGCACAATGCGTGAGCGTCGTTATCGACCATCAACCAACTTCGTTGTGTGGGTGTGCGGGCTGCGCTTGCAATTATAGCAATCGTGGCGCACATACGCTACCGAACGCGGAAGATCTACACCTGTGTAATCATTCTCTTGTACAGTGACGTCACATTAGGCCGTCATCACAAGACATCGCCGCTTCGTAAAAGGTGTGCCGATCCAGAGGACTGCAACACAACGATAGCTGTAGAAGGCATTCTGAGGGGATCAATACAGTCGACTGAGCAGAAATAAAATAATATTAAGATGGCTTTAGCCTTCGAGTTGTCTTAGGAGGATGCATATAAGGGACCCTGTGACTTTTTTTCGTTCAAGCTTTTGTATGCACAGTTGACTTGGGGTCTTCATGCGAACTTTTACGCTGGAGAAGCATTCGAGAAGAAAAATACGTTAGGCTGTATTTATATCGCCCTTTATTTACCGTACTCGTTTTCTTTGTACTGTCATATTGTTTGGAAATGCCACGAGGGAGCAGTGTGAAAATAAATACGCACTCGTTTCGTTGTGTGAATCACCGGTAAAATTCTTGTGTTCGCTTGATAGCGCATGGACATTGTAAGCAAACAGTGTCCGGCTATGATGTTTACCTGTTAATATATTTCCGGTAGGTAGGTACGTACTAAACTTTATTCGGGTCGAGAAGAATCTTCACCCCGTTTTTATAAGGGAAAAACTGCGGGGCGCTTCCACGTTGTGACGGGGAGGCGAAGACTCACCGCCGCGTCCAGCGCGTTCATTACAGCCCGGAGTTGATCAATCTAGTTATGGCTCTTGAGAAATTAATTAAATCCATCCTCCGTCAATCCACGGGCCGTGTGGTGCGGTAAAGAGGGGCACTCCCAGAGCATGTGCTTGAAATTTCTCACCACACCGCAGTCGGGACACACAGGGCAGACCTCCGTGTACCTGCTGAAGACGGAGAGTGTGGGATGCCATTTCGTTTGCATGAGACTAAGAATCACGGAGTGAGCCTCGTGAGATTTCAATGTGGCAAGGGGAAAGCGCTGCCACTCATCAGGCAGTGATTAGTGATCTCGTTGAAGGTGGAGAGATGTCCCTGAAGAGGGGGCCGGGGGGGGGGTGTTAGCTTCATCAAAATCCTGCACGTGAAGTATACGTTGAAGCGAATTAGGTGACACTCAAGTGACAAATTAAAAACATGTTAATGATTCACTAATTATTAACCCCGGGCTTATTAAAAGTGAGTAGTTGCAGTGCCTGACAAATTATGGCATACCACTTTTTTTTAATCACGGAAGTTGGATGCACATTGAGAGGTTATGAATTAAATTTAATGGTGATATCAGACTGGCTTGAATAGGCACTGAAGAAGAATCGGGTCAGGAAAAGGTGAGGTAATCTAAAACACACATATAGACCGCTTGTTCTTATTGCGGCGTGGGACGCTGATCTGGTTGCTCGGCGAGAAGTGCTTAAATCAATCCTTTTAGCTAAGACTAAAGAAACCACAGGTGAAAGTCGATGCTATCAGGTTTGAGTCACTGATAGTGCACATCTGATACAACTTTTTCTTTAAACAGCTTTACCCTTTTATGCGCTGGTAATTTCGATTTTATTCTCATTGCTTAACTTTAATTCACGCTTATTTGCTTTTCATTCTCTTATTTGCACCTTAACTCACATTTGAATAACCTTGTACACTTAATGACCACTATTAATCACGTAGCATACGGTCTTTAAATTGGTTAATTTTAATTCACATTTCATTATCTTTAAGTTAACTTTAATCGTCCCCCGGGGATTACGGGTGTGCACCACAAGGTGGTTTTTGATAATCTTGATGTTGCGAATGCCGAACGCCGCATTTTTTTACTGATGAGCCTTTCGCCTTATTAAAACAACAGACAGGCTTTGTGAAATAGAGATCCACAACAAGATTACTTATATGTGTACCCCGTGTAACTGCAGGTGTTACTATACAGGAAGGCGCTTCTGACTTTTGAAATAGAGATCTTTCTGGTGTGTCTTTTTTTTTCTTTACTCTTTTGCTGTAGTCTCCCAAGCAGTACAGTTTCTCGACGACGTATTACATTCTGTTTTGGGGGGATTAGTAAATTCAGAAGCGTACGCTTACATAAAATTACCTTCATCAACAGTCCTTCCATTGTAATACTTTCGAGCTTATCGCTGTAAAATTATGCGGCACCAACTAGCTAGAACTCATGCATTGTTAAGTTCTAACACATTTAAACACAGTATGCGAGAACGTCGTAACGCCCTTGCAAAAAAACTAGACCGGGCGTTTGCGGTCGTTGAAATATATAGCAGTTTTATAGGGTTGCTCATTTGCGAGATGCATGGCAGCTTAGAAATAAAGTTGAGTGGTTGTTCTGAGCCGGCCGCGATTCCTCGGGGCGTTAGCGGCAGGTTGTTTACTCTAAGGCGCCTCGGCGCTAATACCATGTCACGTGCAAAAGAAGCAAGTTCCTCAAAACGGAATAAACTTACCTTCATCTTAGAAGGCGCAAGCGGTTCACTTGCTAGGCGCGTCGGACGTTGATGAAGGAAACTTTCCAGGAGTGCGAAGATTAATTTCGTACCCGAGAGACGGGTTCGTCGCAGAACTTGCGCATATGGAAGCGGCGTGCCTCGGCGTGTGCATACGCTAACATATTGGCTCGCGTTTCTCATGAAGCGTGCGCAACTGCGTAAAGAATCCCTTCCACGCTTGATTCAAGCGGCGCTGAATGATCACCTGGAGAAAGGCCCGAAGATAAACAACGACATGCTAAAAATCTTGGTCAACTTTAGGTTACATAAGATTGGAATTACTGCAGATGTCCAGAAAGCGTTCCTACAGATATGAATTAACAAAGAAGACAGAGATGCCTTACGGTTTATGTGGTTTGAACGCACACCGGCTACAGGTCAACCACTGCCTAAACTCGAAACATACAGAATGACTCGAGTTCCATTTGGTACGACAGCAAGCCCATTTCTACTCACTGCGACATTACAGTACCATTTCAAGCACGTTGAACCAGCCCTGCAAGATACAGCGCAACAATTATCGCACAACTTCTACGTTGACGATCTTGTCACAGTGGTATCCTCATCATGCGAAGCGTTACAAATATTCCACGACGCAAATACTATTCTGAGCAGCGCTGGAATGAAGCTCCAGAAATGGTCGACTAACAATGAGAAATTACAACAAATCATCAGTCAATGTGCAGAGACAGCTTCGGAAGCGGCCCCGACAAAAGTCCTTGGTCTCTTGTGGTATACGAATGACGACCGACTTCGACTTAACATTGAGCCAATGTTAATGTTTCTTCAAAATAAAGAAGACACCAAGAGATTTGTTCTTCAGACAACCGCAAGAATTTTTGATCCTTTGGGTGGTTATCTCCCTTTCTTGTCAGGATAAAATTCCTGTTCCAACGTCTCTGGCAGCACGGAACTACGTGGGAAGAAGCCATGCCTGCACCATTGCATGAAGAATCAAAGAATTGGTGTGCAGAACTTCAAGGCCTTCAGGAGTTTTCACTTCCGATGTGTGAGCTGAAGCTGTGCGTAAACCAGTCCACAGGTTATCAGCTTCACATATTTGCGGATGCCAGCACAAGTGCTTACGAAGTAGTGGCATACCTCAAGGTCGTAGATGAAGACGGAAATGCTCATATACAGTTATTAATGTCTAAATGCAGAGTTGCCCCAATGAAACAAATATCCTTGCCACGCTTGGAACTGGTAGCCGCTGTGTTGGCTGCTAGAGTGCTCCAGTTCTTACGTGATGCTCTCGCATTCAGAAACTGAAAAATTGAGGAGTGCTGTTGGACAGATTCAACAGTTACACTCTGCTGGATCCGAAGCTCCGCCGTCAAATGGAAGCAATTTGTTTCCAACAGAGTAACCGAAATACAAGAAACAACTGCTCCAGACCAGTGGAATCATTGCCCTGGTATTCAAAACCCGGCTGATCTGTTGACTAGTGGACTTCCGCTAAAGAGGCTTTAAATAACCGATTGTGGTGGAAGGGCCCTGAGTGTTTGTCCCAATCATCAGATTGTTGGCCAACGATGGACAACCCTAGGCCCGCTGTGGCGTCAGATGAACTGCTCAATTGTGAGTTGAAGACAGTTGTTCCGGCCCTGATCATTGTGACAAAGCAAGCTTTATTTAGTCCAGAGAAATACAGTTCCTGGATCAAAATGGTGAGGGTCACTGCATGGATCAGACGCTTTGTGAACAACTGTCGCTTAGCAAGCCACTGCAGAGTTGGAGTATTATCTACTCAAGAAGTTCAAGAAGCAGAATATTTTTGGTTTAGACAAGCCCAAGTAGATACATATGGAAGAGAGATAGCTCACCTCAAAGCGGGACACAATTTGGACAAGAGTTCACCGATAGGCGAACTACACCCATTCATCGACGGCAAGAGTATTCTGAGGATAAGAACACGCCTCGACAACGCTGATCTCACGTGCTTCGAGAAGACACCGGTGCTACTCCCAAACAATCATCCTGTGACTCACCTCGTCGTTATGCGGTCTCACAAAACAGTGCTTCATGGTGGTGTTGGTGCAACGCTAGCCGAGATTCGCGCTAGGTTTTGGGTGGTGAGAGCCAGACAAGCCGTGAAACGTTCGAATGGAAAGTATTTGACGTGTGCGCGATTTCGAGCGAAGGCGACAAGTGTACCAGTGGCCCCTCTTCCAAGTGATCGAGTGCGTAACGCTAGGCCTTTCGAAATAATGGGAGTGCATTTTGCAGGACCCATGTTCGTGAAGGACTATGATGGTGCAAAGAAAGTGTGTATTGTGCTTTTTTCTTGTGCAGTGGTGAGAGCCATTCATATAGAGCATGTTCTAGATCTCACTGCAAATTCTTTCCTTATGGCGTTTAAGGGGTTTTGCGCTAGACGTGGAACACCGCGAATTGTTTACTCCGACAATGCCACAACTTTTAAGAAGGCTGCAAAAGAATTAGATTATATGCACCATTTGCTAAGAAAAGAAGAAGTTACCAACTATTGTGTGAACAATAAGGTAACTTGGAAGTTCTCAGCAGAAAACGCTCCTTTGTAGGGTGGCCTTTGGGAGAGACTCATTAGAATCGTAAAAGACTGTCTTCGGAGATCGATTGGTAAACGCATGTTAGACCTACAGGAACTGATAACATTACTAGCAGAAACGGAAGCAGTGGTAAATTCCAGGCCTATAACTTTCACTTACTCGAGCCCAACCGAGGCCCAATGTTCTAACGCCATCTCATTTTTTGTTGGGATGTCGGTTGCTGTCTACGCCTAGAAGTCTAGAAGAGCCCAGGGCAGAGACAACATTTCTGAATTTGTGGTTCACAGGCAGCGTGTACTGCAACACCTATGGAAGCGGTGGCTGCGCAAATATTTGCTTCTACTTCGCAGTGCGCATTCGAGAAAGGTAATTAGCAACCACGGCATTGAACAGGGAGAGGTAGTGATTGTTCACGAGGACAACGTTCCTAGAATGTTTTGGAAAACTGCTATAATCACTGAATGTATCAAGGGTAAAGATGGAGTGGTCCGCGTATGTAAAATAAGGTTACCACGGGGATCCAAAATTGTACGACCAGTTCAAAAGTTGTATGCCCTCGAACTCTTCACCTCAGGCCCTGGAGTGTATTGAATATTGTTGAATGTGCATTGGAAGAAAGAAGAGAAATAAATGTGGCACGAGAGAGGAGCTCGCGCAGGGTGTGCCGAAACGAACCCATGGCATGAACGTTTATTTGGCTTTGTTGTGAAGAGCTGTAAGGGAAGAGTTATGAGCTATTCATTAAGCAGGTGAGAACATGCTCATTAATTTATATTCCACACTTAAATGTATATTTATAGGTAAAGCAGGTTGTAAAACGCTGTTTTTTCGGTTCTTGAGATGGCTAATTTTGCTTGAACATTAGTGTCAGCATTTGTCATATCTGGATAGCTAGCCTAACGTCAGGATCTGCCATTTATTTCATGAAGAAAGCAGCGCACATAAATTGGCCACGTATCTGCGTGCTTCGCTGCAAATGTCGTCTAAAGACAATAGAAGAGGCGCTGCGTGAGATATGAACGCCATCTGGCAATACGTCGGGAAACGTGAATGCTGTGTTGCGGGCTGGTAGTCCCGGCTCAGCAGCAGGCGAAGAACGGCGGTGACCAACACGACCGGCGGGGACGCCAGCTAGCCCAAACACGCGGTTTGGCGCGAAGCGCCGAAGCAGAAGAAACGTCCGCACTCAACGAGTACTCTCCACACACTCTTTATATTCACGTCGCCTAGGTAAAGCAGGAATGCCAGAGCGGTGCCCCATGGCACTCGTACAGTGCAATACTGAACCGAAACCGAAACACACATGAGCTCGTGCAGAGGGCATGGAGGAAGCCAAGTTTCGGCGCAGTCGCATTTTCAGCGCAGCTTAAGAAACTAGGGTCTCTAGAATTACGTATCTATGTATTGTTATACATATATACGATGGACACGATGATGCCGCCTTCCATGTACCCACCTACTGAGTACGCTCAAGAAGCTATTGCCCGCGCCGACCATGCACATCAAGTTGCGCGCGTTCGGTTGACCGAATCGCAAGCGGGCCATAATCTCGCTACGATTGCCGTCACAGAAACGCCCACTTTCTTCCTAGATCTCTTGTCCTCCTCTGGTCTCCAGCACGACGTTTTGGGCTTCTGAAAAGCTCCTGTTCCGGTACACCGGACCATACCGTGTATGCCGCCAAGTGACCGACGTGACGTATGAATAGAGCCATATTCTTCGTCCTCGTCGACTCAGCCCCGCACCGACATTGTTCACGTTGTCCGTCTGTAGCCCTATCAATCACATACCGGAACCCACCGACGCGACCATCCTCGCGAACCGTCTTTGCCCGGGCGCACCGAGTCGGTGCTTTCAACGCCGCGGGTAATGTTATGTGCCGCTTACCTAGAGGACGAAGAGGAAGAGGACGTGTTTCGCCATCTTGGTTGTCACCCCTACCTCTGTGGTTGTGTAAATACTGTAAATACAGCCTTCTTCTGTCGTCTCCCCGTAACAGTTTTTTCCATTAAGGAACACACCACCTAATACTTACCTAGTGATGTCGCGCCTCCGATATGCGTAATGTTTGCTTTTTGATCAACAATGTACACAAAGTATGAACCTAGTCAGCCGTTCACGATGGCTGGCCCTTGGGCAAGTGGTTCAACTTTGGCCGAGTGGCTGAATCGAGGGACGTGCCGACAAACGGAAAGACAGACAGACAGAAAGACAGACCGACATTTCTGCGTTTAAGTTCCCCAAGAAAGACTATCGTCTTTAAAAACGAAGACAATTGAGATGAAAGGCACACAACGTTGCGCTCACAGCTGATGTTTTATTTAAAAAATAACATTACCTGATAGGCAAAAACCGCACATGTCAAGTGACGTCAACTGCAGAAAATTTTGCTGAAGCCATAAATTCCCAAATAAAATAAAAATATTTGCTTAAGACATACCTGAGGGTTGATCAACACGTGAATCGCAAGACTTACAGACAGAAAGATTCTGATACTTCTCGTTGAAGCTAGTCTCAATGTTAAACAGAACGATGGTATTTGAAAAACCGGGAGCAGCCGGATGCTTTGTGATAAAGGGTATCATTCTGTAAAGACAATTAGTGTTCAAGTAACCGTTCATTACACAGCGTCCCGTTTGTCCACAGCGCCTCGCGCAATTGAACATGCGAGTTTTCTGCAACACCACGGTTCTGTTTAAACATTGCCGCCAGGGAATTTTGTACATGGCTGACGGCGGCACCCCGTCAGCCATGATGACACTCAGACAGTTTGATAACCTTCCGACGAACGGTTTCGGCGTTCAACCACCTGAATGCGCCTCTTTCCCGGGTGCCTTAACGACTGCCATCCACAATATCATCTGGGATTCGCTCCTGCCAGCCAGACCGCTTCCAGCCAGACAACACAGACGCAGCTAGTGCATATGCACTACATGCGAATCCACTGCCGCCGGTGCGGCGGCCGAGGATCCAACAATTTTTTCAAACTCTGTAATCCCGCAGTTAAATCGACTTGCCGCCCTGGCCAGCATGCTGAGGCTGAAATAGAGTTCAAGCTCGAGATTTCCCGAACCAAATGCACCTGAAGTTGTTCGTGAAAGATGAGATACTGGAACTTCCTGAGAAGCAAAAAGCGAAAAGTTTCCAAGGTTGGGCATTTTCA